>NC_060175.1:34161656-34461656 GCF_021184085.1 Oncorhynchus gorbuscha | reverse complement strand
CAATGGCCTTCCCAGTCGAAACAGTTTGCGCATATGTTAAGACATTTTTTTGACATTTTTGTTTGTTATGGTGTTCGTGCACAAAAAATGTTTTCTTTAGGCAGGTCGAAGTTCGGTAGCAGAAGCCTATGCCCCTTCGTTGGTGATTGGTCAAAAGTACAACGCCGAGTAGGACTGGAAACTATGGGTGGGATTCTTCAATTAAATGTTTGTTGTCATTCAACGAGAGCCTATTCGTTTTCATGTACATTTTTCCACTTCAGAAAAACTGCACCAAACATACTAGATAGTTGTGAAATTGCATGACTAAGACACCCTTGGCAAATCAGCTGTGTTATGACAAGGCAGGGGTGGTATGCAGAAGATAGGCCTATTTGGTAAAAGACCAAGTCCAAATTATGGCAAGAACAGCTAAAATAAGCAAAGAGAAACGACAGTCCATTACTTTAAGACAAGAAGGTCAGACAATACGGAAAATTTCAAGAACTTCGAAAGTTTCTTCAAGTCAGTTGCAAAAACCATCAGGCGCTATGATGAAACTGGCTCGAATGAGGACCGCCACAGGAAAGGAAGACCCAGAGTTGCCTCTGCTGCAGAGCATAAGTTTATTAGTGTTACCAGCCTCAGAAATCGAGAATGTAACAATGGATCCTGATAATTAGGACAGCAGCACTGGTAATTAGTGCCTTTAGCAGAGGACTCATCTGTCCGAGGGCTATCATCGTGGTCCAATGCCACCAGCACGACACACATGGATCCACAAACCACCCACACAGCACACAGTCTCACACGCCCTCTCTCCCTCTCCCTTTCTTTTTCCCTGTTCATATTTCTGTTTCTCCTTCCCTGTCTCCTGTGTGTTCCTGGCGGAAGGAGCTGCTGTCTCTGTGTAAACACAGCCCTGAGCCACTGAGTACACAGCATTAGGCCTACATAAACATCCCATGGGACCAGGACAATGAGCAGGTCTCACCAGTCCTGGTTGCCTAGCTCACCTCAACTGCTATTTACCAAACCTCTCATCTGTAGCCGATAGACGCATTATCACACACGCACTAAATGTCACCTCACAAAGTCACTGTGACACATTCACACGCTCTAATCCTTCCGGCCTTCTCAAAAATGGCACCTCATCCTTGTGTCTGTGAGGTGTGGTGTGGTTGACGGTGGGATAGTTGTTTAAAGATGGTCTAGCTGCCGTATTCTCTATATTCTCTACCTCACTTACTGTCTGGCCTTGGCATACCAGTTATTATCTGTCATCAGAGGACTTACTGGAGTAGTCACTATGGTCATATGTCCTCCTCACAGACCTTTAGGGGGAAGGGGGGGGGGGTAATAAGAGTTAGGGTTTCTGCTGATGTACACATACATACACACACACACACACACATGCACACGCACGCGCACACACAAACACATACACACACACTCATGTATGAATGAACATACTTCACACACTTCCCTCTCCACGCCCTGTTCTGTGCCGTCTTCATTTCCCAGCCGACCAGGACACAGCTGCAGGAGGAATGATATAAACCAGAGGTCACAGCAACATTAACAACAGACAACATCCAGGAATAGCCTCTTGTGCCTGTGCACACTGAAGATGTTAGAAAAACATGCAGGTTCCAACACAAGAGCCAATGGACAGACATACCACATTCTTGGCCTGACCCTTAGTATTGGGAGTCCCTCTGAAGGAAAATTACAACCACCAAGTCATGCCACATAGCATCTCACATTACACCTCCCTACATCAACAGCGCAAAGCCCTTATAACATTAAAGGAAGGGTGATAAAGCAATCAGTGTCATATTTATTTGAGAAAAAAGGCCAATCAAAATAACCCTGCTTGGGTAGCTAAAACAGATGTGTGATAGAGGGTTTGGCATTTTCCTAAATATCTCTAAAACCATATAAATTGCCACATCAAAATATTATCAAATCAGACTATGCTGTGGTGATGGGGTAATTTAGGAATCCTTTGAACCTTTCAATATGTATACCCTCTCCCCTGTTTTGGAACAAAACAATGATAAGAGCGACTTTCTCTGAACATTGCACTAACTTCCAACCATTGCAATGAGCAGGTCCTCCTATAGCTCCTCCCAGCAGCCTCTTCTGGTCCATTGTTTCAAATATGTGCCAGATGGGTTTGGGCACTTCAATGCTGATTTAATGCAGAATACAAAACTGTATGGAAAACAGGATTGAAATGAGTTGCACATCACTGATACGCCACTGATGATGAGTGGATGGATTACAAAATGAAACAATGCACCTCTGTTGCCCGCTGGGAGTGTGTGGGAGTGTGTGTGGGTCAGATATGTTTCTCACGGAGCAGATCCATTACACAATGGGATGATTTTTCTCAGTTGAAGAGAGATAAGACATAACTCGCATTCTGTTCTTTCTGCTGGTGGAAGGTTGTCTTGCTGCAGTGTGTGGAGGGAGAAAGCACATGGATCCCCAAGGCACTGTCTAAAGGTACAGATTAACACACTGATTAACTGAAGAAAGGTTGACTCCAAGTTCAATGCACTGACTGATACACAGCAAACAGCACAAAACAGAATATGCCGTCACTCTACGTTGGGCTAGTAACCGAAAGGTTTCTGGTTCGAATCCCAAAAATCTGTCAATGTGCCCTTGAGCGAGAAACTTCACCTTAATAACTCCTGCATGTTGCTATGGATAAAGTGTCTGTTAAAATGTAAGTGAAATGATGATGATGGAGGTGATCTCAGATTTACATGTAGTGGTGAACTGAATTAACACTCCTTGTGCCACAGGCTTGCCCAGAGACACTGAATTAATGAAACCAACAAGCAACAATTCTCTACTTATCTTTAAGATCATACTGTTTCAGTGCTAAAGCTGAATTCACTATTGAATACACATTTGGTCTACAGATGTAGGATCTTAATTTGATCACCCATTTTTTACTGAAAATGTTCCTGGACAGCAGGAAATGCTAACTTGTTGTGTATTCAAGGTTTAAATAGGCTTCAAAAGTAAATAATTTACACTTTAAAATGTCAGACTTCATTTGTCCTAACGGAAAATGTATCAACCCCATTTTTCCCCAAATAATTATAATAATTGACATTTCCTGTTGCTGCAGGAGTATTTTCCTGCTGTAGTAAACTGTCTCAAATTAAGATGTTACATCTGTATGTTGCATTACAAAGTCAATTTCCATTGAGCGTGAAGTCTCAAAGATGTCAGTGTTGGAATATTTGGCTTGGTACCATTCTACCCTCCAACCCCCCCTCTCTTTATCTCTCTCCCTCAACCCACCCCTGCCAAAACAACATATGGAGAGAACTTCCAGGAATCTATTATTTTGGTCGCTCTGTAAAAGAACATGTTGTACATCTGGCGTGTGATTGGCTAGGGACAGTTCAACTTTCACAGAGTTCACAGTCAGTGCACATACCTGTGTTTGGGTGAGGGGAATTTCTGTTGTGGCTAGAAAACTTAACCCAATCATTGCTTGATGTAAACTAAGTTAATTTTTTACTGACTAGCTTTGCAGCATGTTGACATAAACCTCCATTAGATTTTGTTGTTGTGTGTGTTTGTGTATTATGTGTTTTGTTATGGTACCAGAAAATGTCACCTCTGTAGTTCCTGGAAGCAAAGTCAGTCTGTTGTGGTGTGGGTGTCTAGACCTGGTTCTGAGCAGCAGTCCTGATGTCACCAGGGAGCCTTTGTGTGTTTGTCATCAGGGAGTCAGTGAACAAACTGTTTATAGGCTGCTGAGTGCTCTTGCTGCCAGTTCAGGGAAAAAAAAAACATTTGTGGTGTGTTTGCATGTTAGCATGCACTTTTGTATGTCTGTGCATGTGAGTGGGTGTGTGCGCATATGTGAGTGTGTTTTTATGTGTGGGCTGTTGTATGAGAGTATTACCCCCTGGGCACGCCACGTAATTTCAACATGGAAAATTGGGTAAAATTTGGTTGAGACATTGAGCAATGAGAATACAACCTATATTCACCCACTTAAAATGACATACAAAAGTTTGTAGAATTCCCAACATGTTATCACTATGCTTTCAACCATGCAAAAACCCCACAACATTTCAGCGGAAAAACATTGCTTGATTTTTGGTTTAGTTCTCACCTAAATGTGTTATCATGGCTAAATGTGCTTATTTATACAACTTTATTATTATTTTTAATATTTTTTATTGAATATCCAAAACATACAATATACTTGAAGTGAAGCCGCTTAACAACTACATCATACCAGTCATCACACCAGTCATCACACCAGTCATCATACCAGTCATCATACCAGTCATCATACCAGTCATCCAACAGATTCCCATTCAGAGTGACACACAGAAGCATCCAGGGTCAATGCCCTGCTCAAGGGCACGCTGACAGATCTACCACCAGGCTAAAAATGTGAACCCGAACCCTCCAATATCCCCCCCCCCCACAGTTCCCCAATAGCTGTCTCTCAACCATTTGAGACTCCTCCCACAGCCCCCCAAGAGGAAAAATGAAAATAAAAAATACAATTCATTCCATTCCCCACCCCCCAAGAACCTCTCCAATGCACCAACAACCAAGAGAATGAACCAAAGAGAAAAAAGAGAAAGACAGAAGAAAACAGCAAACAATGCTAAAAAATATATTAAAAAACAATGCTAAAAAATATATTAAAAAATAATTCAAAAAAAATGTATAGAATGTATTTATAAATAAAAACCAAAGGACTGTGATATATGCACAATTAAAATCATAACAGCAATGCCAGCTGTATATGTTTGTGTGCATGTCTGGCACTTACATGTATGTGTGTGTTTTTGTATGCGTTTACTTGAATGAGAGTGTGTGTATATGCATGTGTACAAACACCTGCACGGCATCAGCCTCAGGCAAACCGGCATTAGTTGTAAAAACACTGCCCCTCAGTGTCATTCAAACATTCTAATTTTTATGTAGCCTTTGACCATCATTTATGTAGCCTTTGACCATCAGTCTATCTACCGCACAACAACTCCACTCACACTTGTCTCCAATTCCACATGATGTGATGTTTAACACAATTTTTATCTATCTAATCGAATAGTTTCCACAGATTGCGAGATGAATATAAATACTTTTACTAAGAGTACTAGTATATTAGTAATTGACTGACCCGGTCTCTCCAGATATCCTAACAGTACTATTTCTAGGGTCAATTTTAGATCAATGCTGAGTCCAGAAACAGGCTACCTGGGGGCAATACCAAAATAAATGGTATATTGATTCTGTATCCTCACAACAAAATCTGCAGAGCTTCGATGATTTTTTATGCCCCAAATATTCAACATTTTGTTGGTGGCAAGAATTCTATATAATAATTTTAGCTGAAAAGCACAAAGTCTTGAATCTTGCGTTGTTTTATATATCAACTCAGACACCCTGTACCATGGAATCGGTACATCAAAAATCTCTTCCCAACTATTTTACAATCTGTATGGCACAGTTGTCAACATCCTGGTCCTCAAATGAAACTGGTATACTTTCCTATTTTTATTTCATAGGCAGTTTTAATCCTTTATATTGGGCAGACAGACCAGTTTCCTACCTCCTCCCACTGCCTCCTCCAGACTACCAATTCTATAGGAGTAGTTAAAATAATCTAACAATGGAGCTTTTAGAATGTAAAAAAAGGCTTGATATACAGATGAAGTCGGAAGTTTACATACACTTAGGTTGGAGTCATTAAAACTCATTTTTCACAAATTTCTTGTTAACAAACTATAGTTTTGGCAAGTCAGTTAAGACATCTACTTTGTGCATGACACAATACAGTTTTCCAACAATTGTTTACAGACAGATTATTTCACTGTATCACAATTCCAGTGGGTCAGAAGTGTACATACACTAAGTTGACTGTGCCTTTAACTTCTTTGGGGTAGGGGGCAGTATTTTCACGTCTGGATGAAAAGCGTGCCCAGAGTAAACTGCCAGCTACTCAGGCCCAGATCCTAGGATATGCATATTATTAGTAGATTTGGATAGTTTCTATATCTGAAGTTTCTAAAACTGTTGAATGATGTCTGTGAGTATAACAGAACTCATATGGCAGGCAAAAACCTGAGAAAAAAAATCAGGAAATCTGAGGTTTGTAGGTTTTCAACTCTTATCCTTGCTTATCCAAGATACAGTGGAAATGAGGTCATGTTGCACATCCTAAGGCTTCCACTAGATGTCAACAGTATTTAGAACCTTGTTTCAGAAGTCTGCCAGCAGCCACGAGCTAAGTTTCGCACGTTCACGTGAAAGTTACCTCGCGTTCCAGTGCTTTTCTACAGACAAAGGAATTCTCCGGTTAGAACATTATTGAAGATTTATGTTAAAAACATCCTAAAGATTGATTCTATACACTGTTTGACATGTTTCTACGGACTGTAACGGAACTTTTTGGACTTTTCGTCCGTACTTTACGCTGGACTTGAGTTTAGATTGTGTACTGAACGTGCGAACAACAAAGAGGAATTTCAACATAAATGATGGACATTATTGAACAAAACAAACATTTATTGTGGAACTGGGATTCCTGGTAGTGCATTCTGATGAAGATCATCAAAGGTAAGTGAATATTTGTAATGCTTTTTTGACTTCTGTTGACTCCAACATGGCGGATATCTCTTTGGGTTGATTTGTTGTCTGAGCGCCGTACTTAGATTATTGCATGGTTTGCTTTTTCCGTGAAGTTATTTTGAAATCTGACACAGGGGTTGCATTAAGGAGAAGTGGACCTAAAAATCCATGTATAACACTTGTATTTTCATCAACATTTAGTATTTATGGAAATTGATGTGGCTCTCTGCAAAATCACCGGGTGATTTGGAACTACTGAACATAACGCGCCAATGTAAACTCAGATTTTTGGATATAAATATGAACTTTACCGAACAAAACATAGGGGTACCTGTATTGTGAAACACATCCTATGAGTGTCATCTTATGAAGATCATCAACGGTTAGTGATTAATTCCATCTCTATTTCTGCTTTTTGTGACTCCTCTATTTGGCTGGAAAAAAATGGCTGTGTTTTTCTGTGACTTGGCTCTGACCTAACATAATTGTTTGGTTTGCTTTCGTCACAAAGCCTTTTTGAAACAGACACTGTGGCTCGATTTACAAGTGTATCTTTAAAATGGTGTAAAATACATGTATGTTTGAGGAATTTTAATTATGGGATTTCTGTTGTTTTGAATTTGGCGCCCTGCAGTTTCACTGGCTGTTGACGAGGTGAGACGCTACCGTCCCACATACCCTAGAGAGGTTAAACAGCTTGGAAAATTCCAGAAAATTATGTCATGGCTTTAGAAGCTTCTGATAGGCTAATTGACATAATTTGAGTCAATTGGAGGTGTACCTGTGGATGTATTTCAAGGCCTACCTTCAAACTCAGTGCCTCTTTGCTTGACATCATGGGAAAATCAAAGGAAATCAGCCAAGACCTCAGAAAATAAATTGTAGACCTCCACAAGTCCTGTTCCTTCTTGGGAACAATTTCCAAACACCTGAAGGTACCACATTAATCTCTTTAAGCAATAGTACGCAAGTATAAACACTATTGGACAACGCAGCCGTCATACAAGTCAGGAAGGAGACGCAGTCTGTCTCCTAGAGGTGAACGTACTTTGGTGTGAAAAGTGAAAATCAATCCCAGAACAACAACAAAGGGCCTTGTGAAGATGCTGGAGGAAACAGGTACAAAAGTATCTATATCCACAGTAAAACAAGTCCTATATCGACATAACCTGAAAGGCCGCTCAGCAAGGATGAAGACACTGCTCCAAAACCGCCATAAAAAAGCCAGACTACGGTTTGCAACTGCACATGGGGACAAAGATCGTACTTTTTGGAGAAATGTCCTCTGGTCTGATGAAACAAAAATAGAACTGTTTGGCCATAATGACCGTCGTTATGTTTGGAGGAAAAAGGGGGAGGCTTGCAAGCCGAAGAACACCATCCCAACCGTGAAGCACAGGGGTGGCAGCACCATGTTGTGGGGCTGCTTTGCTACAGGAGAGACTGGTGCACTTCACAAAATAGATGGCATCATAAGGAAATAAAAGTATGTGGATATAATGAAGCAACATCTCAAGACATCAGCTTAAAGCTTGGTCGCAAATGAGTCTTCCACATGGACAATTACCCCAAGCATACTTTCAAAGTTGTTAGAAAAAGGTTTAAGGACAACAAAGTCAAGGTATTGGAGTGGCCATCACAAAGTCCTGACCTCAAGCTTACAGAAAATTTGTGGGCAGAACTGAAAAAGCGTGTGTGAGCAAGGAGGCCTACAAACCTGAGTCAGTTACACCAGCTCTGTCAGGAGGAATGGGCCAAAATTTACGCAACAACTGTGGGAAGCTTGTGGAAGGCTACCAGAAACATTTGACCCAAGCTAAACAATTTAAGGCAATGCTACCAAATACTAATTCAGTTAAACTTCTGATCCACTGGGAATGTGATGAAAGAAATAAAAGCTGAAATAAATCATTCTCTCTACTATTATTCGGACATTTCACATTCATAAAATAAAGTGGTGAACTTAACTGACCTAAGACAGGTAATCTTCCCAACTGTCCCGATATCTGTTATATCTGTCCCGTTATCTTGTTTTATGCCGTGGAATTGTTGATGACTTTTTGCAAATCCAGTGTATTTTACACATAGATTCCACGTTACAATACCTTGGCAAATTGCATTGAAAACGTTAATTCAACCAGTTTGTGCCCTGTGGGTAAGGCTCTAGTTTGAAAGTAAAGAGGTGGAATGTCTAGAGTACAGGATAGGAGACACATCACAGAGGTTTCGTGTGCATGGCTGTGTGTGCCTATCTCTTCCTCTCTCTCCTGTCTAGGAACCATTTGACCTCCAGAAACCACTCCAACAGCGAACCATTAGTTGCCTCAAACCCTTTTAGGCGACAGCCATCCTGTTTCCTCTCCTACTCAAGTACAAGGGTGATTTACAGCACGTGGCTTGTTTAGCCTCGCTAGTAGAATAGGGTCTACGCAAGTTCATTTGACCAGATCTATGATAGAGGAAGTGTATTAAGATATAGCAGGGGTTTATGAGGAAGTGGGCCTATTTGGGGCTTCTCCTGAAGGAAATGAGAGGTTCATCCGGTCCCCCTACTCGCTTTGCTGGCTCAGCCACTCAGACCATTGTGTGACATTTAAATCTACTAGACTAGACATCTCCAGACTGACATTTAACAAGTGGCTCTGTGGGCATACAAATACAGGGAGATTCTGAGAGTACATGATTCAACAGAAGACAATATCTCTGATCAATCCACCACGGAGCAATACAAAGGGCAGGCCAGGCCAGCTGTGTGTGAGCTATTATCCTTGCTCACCAGGCTTATTATAAGACCCACAGGACAGGCTAGAAAAGCCATTCCTACTGTTAGTGCTAAGTGACTGTGGATAAGTGTAAATGTAAGTTTTTATATCCAAAAACCTCCATTTGGTTGGCGCATTTTGTTCAGAAATCCTAAGGCTTGCGCAGGTCATGATGGGCAGACAAAAATTCCAAATAGTATCCATAAAGTTCGTAGAAACATGTCAAATATTTTTATAATCAATAATCAGGTTGTTTTTACAATAAGTAATCGATAATATTTCAACCGGACCGTAGCCTTTTCAATAGGAGATAGAGGGAAAATGTCTGCTCCAAGCTGTTGCGCATGCAAAACTGGGACACACAGCCATCCACTGACGCGATGTGTTCGTTCTCGCTATTTTTTCAGAATAAAAGGCTGAAACAATGTCTAAAGACTGTTCACACCGTGTGGAAGCCATAGGGAAAGGAATCTGGTTGATATTCTTTAAATGGAGGGAAGGCATGCAATGGAACAGGGAGCTTTCAAAATAAGAGGCAGTTCCTGGTTGGATTTTCCTCAGGTTTTCGCCTGCAATATCAGTTTTGTTATACTCACAGACAATATTTTGACCGTTTTGGAAACTTTAGAGTGTTTTCTATCCTAATCTGACAATTTATGCATATTCTAGCTTCTGGGCCTGAGAAATAGACCGTTTCATTTGGGTAGGTTTTTCATCCAAACATCAAAATACTGCCCCCTACACTCAACAAGTTAAACACTGGAGTTGTACAGTACAGTCTAGCCACTGTAAACACCACCTCTATAGGAGGAGTGATTGGCCAAACAAATGTTACATAAAGTGCTTTGGGAATCAAAACAACTGTAGATGAAGGACCCCCAGCTGAGTTATCATGCTACTGTACCTCTCCTAGAGGTCTTCACATCATCAACTGGGTCCTTCAATAGTACAGTATAATACATAGGGCATGTACACTAGCAATAAATTCAAGAGAAAGTCTGTGCGTGAGAAACAGAAGACCAGTACTTTATCCTTCCAGCACAAACAAACCCTACCCAAATCAAATTGTATTAGTCACATACACATGGTTATGTGTAAGTGCCCAAACCCTACCCTGCAATAAAGATTAAACGGACAGATATGACTGGTCAGTGTTTGTGTTTGTGCCTTGGGAAATCACTCAATAACCAGGAGGGATGCAGGATCTGGTCTTAAATGCCCAGTGCAGTCAACATTATGTTTTACCTGTGTTTTATTTCATATTGTTGTTTCTATGTCAAACAGTTGTATTATATTTCAGTCTTCTGTGATGTATATAAAGTGTAATATTGGGATGAAATATAAAAATGTAATATATCTGACATGGTACAGGTGTCTTCTTTTTTTAAAGCCCATAACCATGTGTGTGAGATTGTTCAAAGTAGATTTGTTTCAACGTAGATTTGTTTAAGACTACCGATAATCACTCTGTGTGACCCTGATTTAGCCCACTGCAGTAAAAGGTTCAAACATGTGATCAGTGTTATTTCCTGATAGCGCACACTATGAGAAACAGCCAACCTACAATCGTAAATTATTCATAAGTTAACCTGTTGTAAGTAGACGTAATATGAGTATCTTTAAACGTGTGCATAATATAAAGTCGGTTTGCTGTATTTGATGGGGTGCATATGGTACACTCAGAGTTGAATCTCAGAGGAGAGGTCTGTGGAAGATATTGCAACTGGGCTGGGTTGTCCATTCATAACCTATTATAAATATTTTTGGGGAATATTCCTGCCCATGTTACAATGGTGCTTCAAATAGCCATGCAAATAAAACCCATATTAAACTGTCATCATCTGGGTTTAGTAATAAGAACCCAAGAGAAAAGGGGTCAAGCTACTTTACTTTGTTCTGTTTCTTCCAAGCTGCTTTAATCTGTTTAACTCCAACCTCCTTGGATCTATTTTGTCGAATTAAAACAATATTTTACTGTATTTGTGAGTACCGTCCGCTCTGTTTTATTGTAAAGCATGAATATCCGACAGCTGTATTACACAGGCCACAGTCAAAGAGCAGCCTGAGTGGAAACGAAGAGTACAGTAAATTAATAGGTCAACATCGCCCCCTGCTGAAATTCTGTAACATCATTATTGAGGCTGCTTTATTGACAGTAGCCTACAGAAATTACAAGCGTATTTTTGCTGGATTACAATACATCATAGAACGGCAACGTTATTACATCATGGATTCAGGTACTAGGGTTGATCGAAAGTCCTACTGTCGCCGTTTCCGAGTAATAAGGACATTTAAGAAAGCAAGGCAAAAAAGGGCACTCCCACCAGCTGCCGAAACCCGGGATCGAACCAGGGACATTTAGATCTTCAGTCTAACGCTCTCCCAACTGAGCTATTTCGGCGCTTAGAGTTTGTAGTTCATTGTATATATTTGACTATACAATATGTTTAACGAAGAATGCCGTAGGATAGCCATTGGGTGTTGCTTAAACTCCAACAAAAACATGGTTGTTCAGGGCAAAGAAGGACACTAGTATATAATACAACTGCTATTGGCCTGGAAACGGTGAATCTAGAACAATTCTGCCGTGCGCTAACAAGACGCTACCAAGATTTGCCATTTCCAGCCAACCAGAGACGGCACTGGAAGCAAGCAACGACCACCAAGAAGTGTCCAATGACAGCAGAGCTGTGGAATTGGCCAATGGAGATAGAGCAAAGGCGGGACCTAGAAGAGGAGTATCTTTAAGATAATTCGTCACTCATCTCTCTCACCCATGAAAAATAATGAATCAGGAAAGTTTTAAAACGAAAGTATTTTTTAGCACACTGTTGTAGGTATCTTGCAGGTCGTTGCACTCATGTTTGTAGTGTAAAGAGGAGAGAAACAAATCAACACGATAAAATCCTGCAGAATGATCTACATTTACATTTTAGTCAGACACTTATCCAGAACACCTTACAGTTAGTGCATTTATCTTAAGATAGCTAGGTGGGATATCCACATATCACAGTCATAGTAAGTACATTTTTTTCCTCAATAAAGTTGCTATCCGCAAAGTCAGAGCTAGTAAGGGAGTAAATATATTTTATAATGGAAGAAATAATCTGCAGATGCTCACAGCTCCACACATCCATGTGTGTGTGATGTCAGTCGAGATGAAGTGCAGGCCCAACCAGAGCCATGTATTTAGAGAGTTGGGCCAACACGGTTTCTGCATTATGATGCAGTTAAATGACACTTCAAAATTCTATGGCTGCACTGTTCGCTCCCCATTAACATTACATGGGGAATATAAAAACAATATTATAAAACTGAATCTTTACAGTGAGCGTTATGATGCATTTACATGACACTACGTAAGGGATAATCAACGAGGTGCTATGCATTCTATGGAAAATAATGAACAACATGGAGGGTTCCATGACACGCTAGAGGAGTGGAACTGACCTTCCATGGAGTTGCATTATTTTCCAGAGAACACGCAGAGCCCTACGTTGATGATCCTTTTATACCATGGCCATAATTGAACACATTTGCCACTAGAAATGTGTTCATTTTTTTGGTAGAAATGTGTTCAACATCCACTGAAGTAGCTAGCAAGTTTACTAGATAGTAGTTGCCTTGGTAATCAAACAAACAGACTTGCTAGTTTAGCTAACCATTTACATTTACATTTAAGTCATTTAGCAGACGCTCTTATCCAGAGCGACTTACAGGTGTCTCCGGAAGGTGGTGATTGACTCCGCTGTCCTGGCGTCGTGAGGGAGTTTGTTCCACCATTGGGGGGCCAGAGCAGCGAACAGTTTTGACTGGGCTGAGCGGGAGCTGTACTTCCTCAGTGGTAGGGAGGCGAGCAGGCCAGAGGTCGATGAACGCAGTGCCCTTGTTTGGGTGTAGGGCCCGATCAGAGCCTGGAGGTACTGAGGTGCCGTTCCCCTCACAGCTCCATAGGCAAGCACCATGGTCTTGTAGCGGATGTATTATTTGTATTATAAAATGAATTATAAACCTGCTCTCCACGTCAGCATCTGACGGGAAAACAGAGTCGAAGTGCGAGCTTCAACTGGAAGCCAGTGGAGAGAACGGAGGAGCGGGGTGATCTTCAGTCCTAGTTTTCAATACTGTTTTCAATTGGACTTTTGCGTTCAAAAGTAGCTCAAACAAAACATGCAAAAATTCTACCATGCAAATATTCCATGCATTATAGGGTAATAATGCACGCTCTAGAATGTATTATTTGTATTATAAAATGAATTATAAACTGGGTGATTCGAGCCCTGAATGCTGGCTGGCTGACAGCCATGGTATATCAGACTGTATACCATGGGTATGACAAAGCATGTATTTTTACTGCTCTAATTAAGTTGGTAACCAGTTTATAATACCAATAAGACACTTCAGGGGTTTGTGATGTATGGTCACATACACGTGTTTAGCAGATGTTATTGCGGGTGTAGCGAAATGCTTCTACCTCCGACAGTGCAGTAATATCTAACAAGTAATATCTAGCAATTTCACAACGTATACCCAATACATACAAATCTAAGTAGGAATGGAATTAAGAATATATACATACTGTATATGGACGAGCGATGTCAGAGCAGCATGGACTAAGATATAGTAGAATAATATGGAATCAAGTATATACATATGAGATGAGTAATGCAAGATGTGTAAACATGATTAAAGTGACTAATGTGACAATACAGAGGCGGATGCAAGATGCAAGCAACGATGGTTTAATGAATACAATTTATATCAGCAACAGGACAGACAGACTGTACTCAGACGGAATCCGACCCAGGGACTAGGGCGCATCTTCCGGTGATAGCGTGCTGAGAAATCCAGGGGAGTGTGTCCGGATGGGAAGGAAGGAGCACAGCAGATAATCCACACAAGGGCGGCGAGAGATGAGCACTGACACACGACACAACCTCAGGGAAGTAACAACACAACCTCAGGGAAGTAACAACGATCTGACAACAAGAAACACTGGTTACAGAACATATAAAGGGAAGATAAGTGGTTCCAGCTGGCACAGACAATCAGGCCGAGATTGGGAACCACGCCCACACAAACACGGGAGAGAGAGAGAGAGAGAGGGAGGCAGTGGATTCATGAACCGTGACAATACCCCCCCCCCCCTAGGAACGCCTCTTGGCGTTCCCAGGCGAATTTACCTGTCGATTGAAATCATCGATAAGGGAGTGATCCAGAATGTCGCTAGCAGGTACCCAACTTCTCTCCTCCGGGCCGTAACCCTCCCAGTCCACCAGGTACTGGAATCCGCGTCCCCTCCTTCTAGAGTCCAAAATACGATTGACAGAAAAGGTGGGTTCCCCATCAACAAGTCGTGGCGGCGGGGGAACCGGGACCGGCGGGTTAATGCGTGCCTGAAACACAGGTTTTATTTTAGACACATGAAAGGTAGGATGAATTCTCCTATATGCCGGAGGAAGCTTGAGCCGGACCGCCACCGGACTAATGATCCTGGTGACTCTGAACGGGCTGATAAATTTGGGGGCAAGCTTGTTCGAAATGGATCGGAGTGGAATGTTCTTAGTAGAAAGCCACACTCTTTGGCCAGCGACGTATACCGGAGGCTTCGACCGGTGGCGATCGGCCTTAGCCTTGGTGCGCGCCCCCACCCGGAGAAGAGTCTCACGGGCTCTGCTCCATGCGTGACGGCACCTCTGGATGAAAGCGTGAGCGGAGGGAACCCTGAAGACAGGCTGACACTCGCTCCCAGTAACCTACAAAACTCTTGCCAAAACTTGGACACAAATTGGGGCCCCCTGTCAGAAACTACGTCCATCGGCAGGCCATGTAAGCGAAAGACGTGATCCACGACAGTTACCGCTGTCTCCTTGGCAGATGGTAATTTAGGCAAGGGAATAAAATGAGCCGCCTTCGAGAACCGGTCCACCACGGTCAAAACAACTGTCTTGCCCTGGGAGGGTGGAAGGCCGGTAACAAAATCTAGCGCGATGTGGGACCAGGGTCTCGAAGGGACCGACAGCGGTTGGAGTAACCCATCTGGGGGTCGATTAGAAGTCTTCCCAGTGGCACAAACCGAGCAAGCCAAGACGAAACTGAATGTCACGAGCCATCAGTGGCCACCAAAAGCGTTGCTTAACCAAAAAGCTAGTGCGGCTGACTCCTGGATGACACGCTACGTTGGAGCAATGCCCCCACCGAATAACATCGGGCCGACACCCCTCCGACACAAACAACCGATTAGGCGGGCAACCGGGCGGAGGCGTTACCCCTTCTAAGGCCGTTTTGACCCTCGATTCAACCTCCCATGTGAGTGTGGAGACCACTAGGGTCCCGGGTAGGATGCACTCGGGAGTGGATGGGCGTTCGGAATGGTCAAAAATGCGAGAAAGGGAATCGGGTTTGACATTCTTGGAACCCGGGCGATACGAGAGAGAGAAGTCAAAACGTCCGAAAAAGAGTGCCCACCGCGCCTGCCTGGAGTTGAGTCGCTTGGCGGTTCTGATATATTCCAAATTCTTGTGATCGGTCCAAACTATAAAAGGTACCCCCGACCCCTCTAACCAATGGCGCCACTCCTCCAGTGCTAACTTCACTGCCAACAACTCTCTGTTGCCAATGTCGTAGTTGCGTTCCGCAGGTGATAACTGATGGGAAAGGAACGCGCAAGGGTGCATCTTGTCGTCAGAAGAGGAACGTTGGGAAAGTACCGCACCTACCCCCACCTCTGAAGCGTCCACCTCCACCACGAACTGACGCGAGGGATCGGGAGCTATGAGGATGGGAGCCGAAACAAAGCGGCTCTTGAGTTTGGCGAATGCAGCCTCGGCTGTATCGGACCACCTGAACGTCACTCTGGGAGGTTAAGGCGGTAAGAGGAGCGACTATCTGACTAAAGTTGCGAACGAAACGCAGGTAGAAATTGGCGAATCCCAGAAACCTCTGTAGGGCCTTACGGGAATCTGGGCTAGGCCAATCCACTACAGCCTTAACCTTGTCAGGATCCATGCGAATACCTTCAGTCGAGACGATGTAACCTAGGAATGGAACGGATTGTGCATGAAAAATGCATTTCTCCGCCTTGACAAAAAGTCCATTCTCCAACAACCTCTGAAGCACTCGTCTGACATGCTGAACGTGTTCCTGGAGAGAAGAAGAAAAAAATCAGTATGTCATCCAGGTAAACATATATGAACTGATCAATCACATCTCTCAGCACGTCATTGACGAGTGCCTGGAAAACCGCTGGGGAGTTGGATAGCCCAAAAGGCATGACCAAATATTCGAAGTGCCCTCTGGGGGTGTTAAACGCGGTCTTCCATTCGTCCCCCCCCCTTATGCGAACCAAATGATATGCATTACGTAAATCCAACTTAGTGAATACGGATGCTCCCTGTAACCTTTCAAAGGCTGAGGACATCAACGGTAAGGGATAGGTATTCTTCACTGTGATGTTATTCAACCCACGGTAATCAACGCAAGGACGCAGAGATCCGTCCTTCTTCCCCACAAAGAAGAACCCCGCCCCCGCTGGAGAAGAGGAAGGACGAATGAATCCAGATGCCAGAGAATCAGAGATGTATCTCTCCATAGCCTCCCTCTCCGGAACAGAGAGTGAATATAACTTGCCTTTAGGCGGAGACTCACCTGGCAATAATTCTATTGCACAGTCATAGGGACGATGCGGAGGAAGAGAAGCAGCACGGGACTCACTGAACACCTCCTTCAGGTCAAGGTATTCAACGGGCACGTTAGATAACTCCACTGCCTCCTCTAGAAACACAGAATCAGACACAGACGAACAAGCAGACACTAAACAGGACTCCAGACACTTGTTACTCCACATGGATATAGATTTATGAACCCAGTCAACTCTGGGGTTGTGTTGGGTGAGCCAAGGGTGGCCGAGAACTAATGGTGCAAGGGGTGAGTCCATGAGTAGAAATGATAGTGTCTCAGTGTGATTGCCAGAAGTGATGATTGTGATAGGTTCAGTGGTGTGAGAAATGTTGGGGAGTTCTTGACCATTGAGAGTGTTGACGGATATCTTGTGCGTGAGTGAGTTGATAGGAATCTGGAGTTTGTGAGCGAGCTTGGTGTCCATGAAATTACCCTCTGCTCCTGAGTCCAGTAAGGCTTGGGTGTCGTGCGTGTGGGTGGCCCATCTTAGTCTTACCGGGAGGAGAGTAGATGATGAGGTCTTCTCTGTGGTGACACCACCCGATAGTAGCCTCATGCTTACTACCGGGCCTGATCTTTTACCGGGCAGGAGTGGATAAAATGGCCCGCTCTACCACAGTAGAGACAGAGTCCTTGGGATCTCCGCCTCTCCCTCTCTTCCCGAGAGAGGCGAGCTCTCCCCAGCTGCATGGGTTCGTGAGCGGAGGCTGAACTGGCCGTGTTCCCGCCGCTGGCATGCCAGCCCTCCGTGTCGTTATACGGTCTGTTAGGGCATGCTCGGCGGCCAATACGACTCAGACGAGCGTCGACCCTCAAGGCTAGTTCCACTAGTCCATTTAAACTCCTGGGAAGGTCCAGAACATAAATCTCCTTCTGGATCCGGTCCTCCAGCCCATGCAGGAACATGTCCCACTGCGCCTCCTCGTTCCACTGACACTCTGCGGCCAGAGTGCGGAATTGGATGGAGTATTCCGATACGGAACGGTCTCCTTGGCGAAGGTCAGCGAGTAGTCTGGCCGCCTCTCTACCCGCCACGGCCCGATCGAAAACCCTTCTCATCTCCTCGGAGAGTGTCTGGAAAGAGGTGCAGCATGGGTCCTGGTTCGCCCACACCGCCGTTCCCCAAAGAGCCGCTTTGCCTGATAGCAGTGTGAGTACGAATGCTACCTTAGACTGTTCACGGTTGAAGGTCCGTGGCTGCAACGAGAAATGCATGGAACATCTCGTAAGAAAAGCTCTGCAATAGTCAGGATCACCCGAATAACCCTCTGGTGTCGGTAGCCGTGGCTCTAGCTGGGAATCCGGCTCTGGCGGGGCGGGTTGAACTGCCGGTGTAGGTGGCGCAGCGGAACCCCTCAGATGTTGTAATTGTTGGGTCAGCTGGGATACCTGCGTCGCAATGGCTTGTACTGCCCGACCTGTGCTGGAGACGTTCTCCTCTTGTTGATCCATTCTCGTGATACTGCGGGAAATGAATTTGGTCAGACTTGTTGAACTCGCTGCATCCATGGTCTGGTCAGATCGTTCTGTGACAATACAGAGGCGGATGCAAGATGCAAGCAACGATGGTTTAATGAATACAATTTATATCAGCAACAGGACAGACAGACTGTACTCAGACGGAATCCGACCCAGGGACTAGGGCGCATCTTCCGGTGATAGCGTGCTGAGAAATCCAGGGGAGTGTGTCCGGATGGGAAGGAAGGAGCACAGCAGATAATCCACACAAGGGCGGCAAGAGATGAGCACTGACACACGACAACCTCAGGGAAGTAACACGACAACCTCAGGGAAGTAACAACACAACCTCAGGGAAGTAACAACGATCTGACAACAAGAAACACTGGTTACAGAACATATAAAGGGAAGATAAGTGGTTCCAGCTGGCGCAGACAATCAGGCCGAGATTGGGAACCACGCCCACACAAACACGGGAGAGAGAGAGAGAGAGAGAGAGAGAGAGAGAGAGAGAGAGAGAGAGAGAGAGAGAGAGAGAGAGAGAGAGAGAGAAAGAGAGAGGGAGGCAGTGGATTCATGAACCGTGACAACTAAGATACAGTAGAATAGTATAGAAAACAGTATATACATACAGTTGATATTGGAAGTTTACATACACCTTAGCCAAATACATTTAAACTAAGTTTTTCACAATTCCTGACATTTAGTCCAAGTAAAAATTCCCTGTCTTAGGTCTGTTTCCCTGTCTTAGGTCTGTTTCACTTTCTTAAAATAAAGTGGTGATCCTAACAGACCTACTGTTAGGATCACTACTTTATTTTAAGAAAGTGAAATGTCAGAATAATAGTAGAGAGAATGTTTTATTTCAGCTTTTATTTCTTTCATCACATTCCCAGTGGGTCAGAAGTTTACCTACACTCAATTAATATTTGGTAATATTGCCTTTAAATTGTTTAACTTTGGTCAAATGTTTCGGGTAGCCTTCCACAAGCTTCCCACAATAAGTTGGGTGAATTTTGGCTCATTCCTCCTGACAGAGCTGGTGTAACTGAGTCAGGTTTGTAGGCCTCCTTGCTCGCACACACTTTTTTAGTTCTGCCCACATATTTTCTATTGGTTTGAGGTCAGGGCTTTGTGATGGTCACTCCAATACCTTGACTTTGTTGGCCTTTTTGTAACAACTTTGGAGGTATGCTTGGTGTCATTGTCCATTTGGAAGACCCATTTGCGACCAAGCTTGAACTTTCTGACTGATGTCTTGAGATGTCGCTTCAAAATATCCACATACTTTTCTTTCATCATGATATCATCTATTTTGTGAAGTACACCAGTCCCTCCTGCAGCAAAGCAGCCCTGCAACATGATGCTGACATCCGTTGTGCTTCACGGTTGGGATGGTGTTCTTCGGCTTGCAAACCTCCCCCTTTTCCCTCCAAACTTAACGATGGTCATTATGGCCAAACAGTTCTATTTTTGTTTCATCAGACCAGAGGACATTTTTCCAAAAAGTACGATCTTTGTCCCCATGTGCAGTTGCAAACCGTTGTCTTGCTTTTTTATGTGTCACGCCCTGGTTAGGTCAGGGTGTGATTTGGGGTGGGCATTCCATGTTGTCTATTTCTTTGTTTTGGCTGAGTTTGGTTCCCAATCAGAGGCAGCTGTCTATCGTTGTCTCCCACCTGTGTTTTGTTGGGTAGTTATTTTCTGTTTTGATCTTTGTTTACTGACAGAACTGTTCGCTTTTGTTTCGTTACTTTGTTTGAGTGTGTTTTGATAATAAAATAATCATGAACACTTTTCATGCTGCGCTTTGGTCCACTCCTGACGACAGGCGTTACATTACGGCAGTTTTTGAGCAGTGGCTTCTTTCTTGCTGAGCGGCCTTTCAGGTTATGTCGATATAGGACTCGTTTTACTGTGGATATTGGTACTTCTGTACCTTTTTCCTCCAGCATCTTCACAAGGTCCTTTGCTGTTGTTCTGGGATTGATTTTCACTTTTCGCACCAAAGTATGTTCATCTCTAGGAGACAGAACGCGTCTCCTTCCTGAGCGGTATGACGGCTGCGTGGTCCCATGGTGTTAATACTTGCGTACTACTGTTTGTACAGATGAACGTGGTACCTTCAGGTGTTTGGAAATTTCTTCCAAGGATGAACCAGACTTGTGGAGGTCCACAATTATTTTTTCTGAGGTCTTGGCTGATTTCTTTTGATTTTCCCCATGATGTCAAGCAAAGAGGCACTGAGTTTGAAGGTAGGCCTTGAAATACATCCACAGGTACACCTCCAATTGACTCAAATGATGTCAATTAGCCTATCAGAAGCTTCTAAAGCTATGACATAATTTTCTGGAATTTTGTAAACTTCTGACCCACTGGATTTGTGATGCAGTGAATTTTAAGTGCAATAATCTTTCTGTAAACAATTGTTGGAAAAATTACTTGTCATGCACAAAGTAGATGTCCTAACCAACTTGCCAAAACTATAGTTTGTTAACAAGAATTTTGTGGAGTGGTTGAACAAGATTTAATTACTCCAACCTAAGTGTATGTTAACTTCCGACTTCAACTGTATGAGATGAGTAATGTAAGATATATAAACATTATCAAAGTGACTAATGTTCCATTGCCTAAGGTGGCCAGTGATTTCTAGTCTATGTCTATAGAAAGCAGCCTCTAATCTGCTAGTGATGGCTTTTTAACAGTCTAATTGCGCACAATGTGTTTATTGTGGATAGTCTTATTAATGTAATAGTTTGTTTAAAACCTTTTCATGCTTTGCAAGAAAAGTGATTTCTCTAATAATCCTGTTTACATGGATACATCAGAAATCAGACTACCCGATGACGCTGATAAATGCGCAGCGTGATATGAATACATGTTCCTTTAATGACGAAGAAACACAAACAAACTACAAAAACAACAAAACGAACGTGAAGCTAAATATATATATATATATTTTTTAAATAATTTATTACATTCAATACCATTCATACTTTACAAAATCATAATTCTCATTCATTCTTATATCATGCCATTTTTAAATTCCAAAATAAACCACCAAACAAAAACAAACCTCAGGGGAGCATCGTCCCTCCCCGTCATACCTAACCAATACCTTTCCCTATCTCCCGTCCCTAATCTATCCCCTTATAAATCTAAATATATCACTCCCAGCCCTAATCCCCCCCTTCCACCTCTCCCGTGCCGTACGCTGCCCCAACTTCCTCTCCTCCCTCTTCATCCTCCCACTTAAATCTCCTTCCACCCTCCTCACTATCGCTTCCACCCCCCCAATCTCTCCCTGTCTTGACCAATTTCTGCCTGGCCTCCCACAGCCCCCGTTTAAAGAGACTCATGAGAAGCCAGAGCAGAAACCTATCCCTATCCGTTCCCCTCGCTCTCCCTACACCTCTCTCTAACCTAGCCCACGTCAACACAAAAGCACCTCTTACCAAACCTAACAACACCCGTGCCCTAGCCCATACTACACCGGGAAAGGCACAGTCCCAAAAGGCATGGCGCACAGTCTCCTCCCTGCCACAAGCAGATCTTGGACAGGTGGGGGATCGCGCCAAACTATGCCGGTACAAGCACTTGTGGAGGCTCAACCAATTCAGATCCTTGAGCCTGTTGTCCAGGCCCCGCGCCTACACTCCCTCCCATACCACTGCCAAGATGCCCACTACAGGCGCCGGACTCCCTGCCTGTCTGACCTCCTCGTACAGGTGCCTGTGGTCTAAACCTACTCGGGCAACTTCAACCTCGGGGTACGCACGCAGCCACTTGGCCGCATGGCCAAAGTGCCACGGCAGCTGAACAAGCCTTCCACCCCTGTGTCTGCCCTAATATCAGCCCCCAGAGGCTCCATGTACAGAACGAAGAGAAGAGCCGAAAGTGGGCATCCCTGCCTGACCCCAGACGAGAGGTAAAAAATGTCACCTAAGTGACTATTTACACTAACTCGGCACCCCGCTCCGACATATAATGTACGGATCCATCCTATGAACTTCTCCCCAAATCCTAATCTACCTAACACCCCGAATAGAAAAGATCTATTCACGCGATCAAAGGCTTTCGCCTGATCTAGCGCTGCTACCATTAAAGGCAGCCCTCTATCTTCAACCCAAGCGATGGAGTCCCTGATCAACTGTAGGTTCCATCTAATAGAGCGGCCCTCTACCCCGCATGTCTGATCCTCGTGGACGACGTAGGGAAGGGCTGTGCGCAACCGGTCTGCTAAAACCTTTGCAAGTATCTTGTAATCTACGCACAGCATGGTCAACGGCCGCCAATTGCCAAGGTCAGTTGCTACCCCCTTCTTATAAAGAAGTGACAGAACACAAACAGCCATTGATCCCCCCGGGACACCCGTTTCAAGGATGGCCTTCAAGACTTCGAGGACCACTGGTCCAAGTATACCCCAAAACTTGAGGTAAAACTCAACCGGCAGCCCATCCATCCCAGGCACCTTCCCTTTTCCCATCCTCCTTAGAGCGCTCTCAACCTCTTCTAGTGAGATCTGGGCCTCCATCATGTCTCTAATGTTCTCCGGCAACCGCCGGGACACATTTCCCTGCTCTACATCTATTTCCCTTTCCTTAAATAAACCTCTGAAATTATCAGTTGTCACCCTGACCATTTCCTCTGGTTTTCTAACTATACTACCATCTTCTTCTCTAACGCCATGCATTACCTTCCTACTCTTCAACATTCTATGACAGCCATGCTACTGTAGCTCCCATTAACATTACATGGGGATTATTTAAACAATACGGTAAAACTGAATATCTATGAGCATTGTGATGCATTTACATAACACTGCAACATTTTATGGTAGCCATGTTATGTCCCTATTAACATTAAATGGGGATTATTTCAACAATGCTATGTAAAAAAAAAAAAATGTTACGTAACTGAACGTCTATACGTTCAAAAAGTTGTCCTAACTCTCTATGGCTTTGATGTTGTTCAGTGCTGTGTCATAATCAGTGTAATTACCAGATACATTCTATTCCATAAAAGGAAAATCCTGTAACCTGGTGATGTCATAAGTGGTCTACAAAACAATTTGAAGCTATGGCAATTTGAACTATGCAGTTATGTATTTATTGTTTCTTTAAAGGTAAGACTAGGGGAAATCTATGAATTGATAGTACAGATTTTTGTTTATATAATTATGGCTAGAATCAATGCAATGTCCATCATGATTTCTTAGAAGTAGTTTATGCACTGTTAAAATGGTATTTATACACATCGTTGAAGGCAGCTCTGTCAGGAGCCTACTGTATATGAGCCATGCTGAAGATCTGAGACTGGGGGCTGGAGGTCGGGCGAGGAAAGAATCACCACATCTGTCATTGTGATGGTTTTTTGCTTTAAAAAATATATTTTACTGTCTAATGCACCCCTCGCAAAAAATTATATTCACTCCACTCTCTTTACCTGCACTCTATCACGCCTGCATCCCTACCACTGGCCCTTTTAACTGGATTAGAGCAAGGGGACAATGTTGGGCCTGCCCCCCTCAGCCAGCCATGGCACCTCTGACGCCTCTCACATCAGCATAGATCGGGCATGGGCTGTGGCAGAGGTGGGAGCTGTGGCCAGAGGGGCTGAAGAGTCAGTGGTTGTCGAGGCCCAACGGACACACACTGCTCTGGAGCAGCTGCAGCAGAAGATCTTGAAGATCACTGAGCAGATTCGCATAGAACAGGAGGCACGAGATGACAACGTGGCTGAGTACTTCAAACTGGCCCACAATGCCAATAGGCATCAGGCTTTCCGTATCAGACAGGTGTTTGAAAAGAAGAACCAGAAGTCTGCACAGACCATCACCCACCTGCACAAGAAGCTAGAGCATTATCACAAGAAGCTGAAGGAGCTACAGCAGGTGTGTGTGTGTGTGTGTGTGTGTGTGTGTGTGTGTGTGTGTGTGTGTGTGTGTGTGTGTGTGTGTGTGTGTGTGTGTGTGTGTGTGTGTGTGTGTGTGTGTGTGTGTGTGTGTGTGTGTGTGTGTGTGTGTGTGTGTGTGTGTGTGTGTGTGTGTGTGTGTGTGTGTGTGTGTGTGTGTGTGTGTGTGTGTGTGTGTGTGTGTGTGATGGGTCCTCCATGTCTCAGTGGTCTTCTTTTGAGTTGACACTGTTTCCCTCTTTCACCTTACCTCCTTCTCCTTATAGCATGGTCTAGGCCAGCAGCATAACGATGTGCTGGTGGACATGCAGCAGGGGCTGAAGGATGTAGGGGCCAACATACGAGCAGGGATCAGTGGCTTTGGTGGAGGTGTGGTGGAGGGGGTCAAAGGAGGGGTGTCTGAACTCACCCATACTGCTGTGGTATCTAAACCAACAGAGTTTACCAGCTTGATCTGCAACAAATTTGACAGCACAGACACCATAGAGGACGCTGTAGAGGGGCATTCAGACGACGCACCCCTGAGTGGCAGCTTCACCTTGGCCTCCAGCCCCAAGTACGGCAGTAATGACGAGTGCTCCAGTGACGGTAGTGATGACGAGTGCTCCGGGGCTGGGGGACAAGAGGGGATGTTAGGGCTGGGGCCAGCCAGGCTGGATGGGCACCACCGTCACAGTTCCTGGGACGCCCAGCTGGTAGACCTGCAGGAGATCAAAGCCAGCCAGGCCCACATGGAGGACGCCATCGAGGACATGAAGAGTCAGCTGCAGAGTGACTACTCCTACATGAACCAGTGCCTGCAGGAGGAGAGATACAGGTATGAGCGACTGGAAGAGCAGCTGAATGACCTGACAGAGCTGCACCAGAAGGAGATGTCCAACCTGAAACATGAGCTGGCCAGCATGGAGGAGAAAGTGGCCTACCAGTCTGATGAGATAACCCGAGACTCTCAGGTAAAGAGGCAGACACGGTGTATAAGCAGCTGTGTAGTGGAGGGTAAATGCATTTTATTCAGCGTTTTTATTTGGAATATTTACCCACCTTTTACATAAAAATGCAATGAAAGTTTAGGGAGCATTACTTTACTCACTGCGAACTACCAACCAATTTATTTTTACCACTACAGCACTGTGTATAAGATGTACTGAAACACACTGACGTACCACACACCCCCGCAGCTCCCGCAAGGAAATATTTTGGAGATTGGGCCCCTCCTGTCCAGATAGCAAATGAACATGTCATCCATTTTTAGAATGACAGGAAATTAGATATAAAACTGCAAAATGTTCTCTCAGCCTCGTGGCAAAATATGTAGAATAGCAGGAAATTAGCTTTTAAAATTCTAAATTTTCAGCCTTATTGCAAAATATGTAGAATAGCGTGAGATTAGCTATAAAACTGCTCATCTTTCTCACAGCCTCATGGCAAAATGGGCTCCTCAAGTATGAGTGCAGAAACAGAGCCTATACTGTAGTACCCCTGAAGCTGTTGGAACTTTATGTTTGCTGTGTTTGTATTTGTACATAATGTACACATGTTATATGTGTGTGTTTGTACAGGAAGCATTGGAGTCGTGCCTGACCCGCATCACTAAGTTGGAGCTCCAGCAGCAGCAGCAGCAGGTGGTGCAGTTGGAGGGCGTGGAGAACGCCAACGCCAACGCCCGCGCCCTGCTGGGCAAATTCATCAATATCATCCTGGCACTCATGGCCGTAGTGCTGGTGTTCATCTCCACCCCAGCCAACTTCATCACTCCGCTCATAAAGACCCAAGATCGGGGGGCCGCCACCATCCTACTGGCCTTTTTTCTGTTCGTCCTTTGGAAGCACTGGGACTTCCTAGTGCTCTGGCTACTGCCAGGCTGAACCCTCCACAGGCCAACACCTACACACATTGTTTAAACTTGACCTACCACCTATAAGATATAAATAAATCTTGATACACATGTGGCTGAGAAGATAAGCTTTAAAAAAATACATATTTTTCAACACAAATTGTACCTGCAATTAATCCAAATATTTTTAAACAATATACAGAATATAAAATGTTTTTTTTCATCTCATTAAATTGGGAAAATTACCTCCCCAGTAACAAATGTAGGCCAAGGAAAGCCTACACTGCTGCCTGCAACATTGAATCATTCCAGAATGCCTGACTTATTATTCTGATTTTGAAGGCAGCTAATAATTTTTTGTAATCAATTTAATTCAGCACTTAATCAGATCCACGAGGAGCCTTATGAATAATTCAGTGTCGTCCTCTGAGAACCTCCTGGGGTCAGAGATGAACGCTTTTCTGACAGGCAGCTAGCGAGCTGCGTCACACAACCAGCACACTGCTGCACACCTCGGCAAGAATAGAATCTGAACTTAATAGTTGCCTGCCCTACAATAGCTTGCTTGAATTTGGAAACTGAGCAACTAGACTATAGGCCAGGGGTGTCAAACTCATTTCGCATCGTGGGCCACATACGGCCTAGGGAGATGTCAAGTGGGCCGGACCATTAAAATTATACCATACTCTGCTATAAATAACCAAAATATCATGTCTTTCCTTTGTTTTGGTGTAAAGAAGCACAAGAGCATTAGGAAAATATTGAAATTTAATGAACTATCCTTTTACAAAACATTTCATGAAACACCTCATATTTCCTTAGACAAATGTGCAATTTACTTTTATCATTCACAAATATGCATTGCAACTGATCCCACTGATTGTACAAAGGCACAAAACTTTAATTGGTACTGAAAAATATAGTAATGCACTTTAAGATTAAATGAGACTTTTAAAGAAAGGAATTTTTAAACCACTTACACATACGCATATAAAATCTAAATGTAATCCCTGCGTACACCTTACAAACTAAGGAGAGTGATTTTAAATGTGTAATGCATCGTTTAACAAAGTCACCGTCGGAATACGGCTTTGATGCTAATGCTATTTCGCTAGCAATTAGGTAGCTGGCTTTTACAGCTGCTTCACTGACTTCTCGGCTCTGGATGAAAGTTGACTGCTGTTTCCTCAGACCCGCCAGCAATTCGTTAATCTTATCTCTTCTCAGTTGTCCTTGCAAGCCGTCATATTTTTCGCTGTGATGAGTCTCGTAGTGGCGTTGAATATTATATTCCTTCAATACCGAAACTTGTTGCAAACACACCAAGCACAAAGGTTTTCCGTGCATCTCTGTAAATAAATAGGACGTGGTCCATTTTTCTTTGAAAATTCTACACTCCTTATCTACTTTTCTCCGTTTGGATAACGACATTTTGGCTAATGAGGGTGTAGCGGAGAGGTAGAGACCAAGGTATTAACAACGTCGTAACAAGCAGCAGATGGCGCATTGATACCGTCTGCTGTTTTCAGTCTGTCTCAGTGATGCGGCTTGTCTTCTACTCTGATGGAAAGAGTGCGCCCCTTAGCGGATAATCCATGAATTGCAGCGAATTAAAAATATTAATTCCATGTCTTTTATGCATTTTTTCCACTTTCAAATTATCCTGCGGGCCTGATCGAACCTCCTTGGGGGCCGGTTCCGGCCCGCGGGCCGTATGTTTGACACCCCTGCTATAGGCTGCCACAGTGCAATATACTGTATATGATATCTAGAGGTGGTTGTGGTTTCAACACTATGGTCTAGTGTGGAACACAGTTGTGTAAATATGTTCTTTGATTGTGGGTGTAAGTTGAGTGTAAATAAAACATCAATAGGTGTCATACCCTGGTCTTAGTATTCTGTGTTTTCTTTATTATTTTGGTCAGGCCAGGGTGTGACATGGGTTTATTTATGTGGTGTGTTTTGTCTTTGGGTTTTCGTAGGTATTGGGATTGTGGCTTAGTGGGGTGTTCTAGCATAGTCTATGGCTGTCTGGAGTGGTTCTCAATCAGAGGCAGGTGTTTATCGTTGTCTCTGATTGGGAACCATATTTAGGCAGCCATATTCTTTGAGTGTTTCGTGGGTGATTGTTCTTGTCTCTGTGTTAGTTTGCACCAGTATAGGCTGTTTCGGGTTTCATGTTACGTTTTTGTATTGTTCGTTATTAAACGTATCAAAATTACGACGCTGCATTTTGGTCTGACTCTCCTTCACCGCAAGAAAACCGTAACAATAGGTCTACAAAGCAAGCCTAGGTGGAATTGCCCTGTCTGACCTACATTTCTAGGCTACATGCTCTCCACAGGCAAATTCTGATGAAAATGGCCTTTTCTGACAGTCTACCTTTCTAGTTTTTCCCACAGCCTGTGATTGGTGCGTGCGTAGGAGCATTGCCATGGCTAGGCTATACGCTGTTACAGGCGAGAGCTGCGGTAGTTGTGGGGGTGGTGGTTTAGCTCACAGATGCATCACTATGCATCTACAGTCTCATCTAGTGTTGACTCTAACCATAAGTGTTTATTCTATCTCTAAATTCATTAAAGGCCCAGTGCACTCAACATGATTTTTCTGTGTTTTATATACACCGATGTTGAGTTGCACTCTACAAGGTGTGGAAAGCGTTCCACAGGAATGCTGGCCTACGTTGACTCCAAATGCTTCCCACAGTTGTGTCAAATTGCCTGGACGTCCTTTGAGTGGCGGAACATTCTTAATACACACAGGAAACTGTTGAGCGTGAAAACCCCAGCAGCGGTGCACTTCTTAACACAAACCGCCTGGCACCTACTACCATACCCCGTTTAAAGGCACTTACATTTTTTGTCTGGCTCATTCACACTCTGAAAGGCACACATATGCAATCCATGTCTCAATTGTCTCAAGGCTTAAAAATCCTTTAACCTGTCTCCCCTCTTCATCTACACTGATTGAAATGGAATTAACAAGTGACATCAATAAGGGATCATTGCTTCCGCCTGGATTCACCTGGTCAGTCTATGTCATGGAAAGAGTGTTCTTAATGTTTTGTATACTTAGTGTGTTTCGACAGTATGAGTTTGGAATAATACTGTGAAATTGTGAACATTATGATAATGCCCTTTTGGTATAAGAGCGGTCTGAAAATACATTTCAATCTGTTTAGGTTGGATGGAGTTTTGGCCTGCCTGCTGACATAATCAAGTAGTAAATTAGTTAATAGACCAATAAGAAAGATAGTTCCAGACCTCTGCCAATAACAGCTAGTTTTTCACTTTTCCACTCCCCACTCAGACCACTCCCAGACAGTCCTAGCAAAAATCTTGCTTGAGAAATTGCTCTTTGCTAAGATGCGATTTTTGTATATTTTTGACCATTTTAATTGAAAACATTCACAGTAAGGTACTTAATTGTTACCCAGAAATTATTTGATATTGAGATGAAAATGTCTGCATTAGACCTTTAAATCAGAGACTTGCTTTTCTATTGGAGGGGGCTATGCAGTGCTTTCTCTCTGTTACTCACTGTGTCCTGTTCCTCTCTCTCCCTCTATCCTCCTCTCTTCCTTCCTTTCCCACTAATCCCACTTTCCCCTCCTATTTTCTCTTTCTTTGCATCCGTGCTCCCCAGTCCCCCCCCCCTCTCTCATACTCTCTCCTGCTTCTATTCTTGCCAGTCTTCCTTTTTCTTTCTCTCTCTCACTCTAACACACACTCTGCTGTTTTTCTCCCTCTCTTTCTACCTCTCCCATTTCTCTCTCCCCCAAGGTGACTTTCATTCCTATACAGGCACTGCAGAGGTTTTCCCTTTGTTCTGGAAGGCATAAGAGATGAGAGAGATGAGGAACAAAGACTAGGGGGGTGGAGAAGGAAAGGGATGAGATGAAGGACATAGTTAGGTGTAGAGAAGGGAACTAATAGGATTAACAGAGGGGTAAAAATCTGTATTGTTATTTGTCGGCGTAACCATATCAGTATGGTGCACACACATGCACACCCACACACATACAAAACAACAACATACTGGACGTTAACAATCTGGCTTAATAAGGTAAGGAGAGTGTTAAAGAGGTGAGGTGAGTTAGAGTGTATCGTAGTGGAAGGTGTCAGTAAGAGGACAAGTTTACCTGAACACACCAGCATTCATTTGCATTAGTTTCCTATTGTCACAGCATTGTAGAGAGGGAGGAAGGGATAACATATTTTTATTAAAGAAGAGCAGTGGCTGCAGTCAGCAGTAAATACTGTAAGAATCTGGGACAGAGATGCTAAATTTAGGGATCAGAGAAAGAAGAGGGAGTGGTGTAGCCGGGGGTGAAGAATGGAGTAGGGGTTTTGTAGGATAACCTTTATGCCATCTATATGGATGTATGATCTCTGTGGTAACTTGTTTCTGCACAAAGTGAACTTTAAATTACTCTATGGAAAGGAATTGAATTGTCCTCTCAGGAATTCTGTCTTATTTACATTGGTCTCATCCCCCACACCAGCCATTAGATGCTGTCACACCCTGTGGAGATTGGGCCTGGGTGGTTTTTAAGGGAATTTTAATCAATAATGACTAACTATGTATACATTTCAATCAGGACTGACTAATCAGAATACTATTATGTTACTGTATATGTACTAATCAGAATACTATTATGTTACTGTATATGTACTAATCAGAATACTATTATGTTACTGTATATGTACTAATCAGAATACTATTATGTCACTGTATATGTATGAATTTTCTTTTTAATCCTAGTACTGAATATAATGTGTGTAAAATATAATCAAGAATTAGAACAATGACTGTCTGTTCCTTGGTAGAAATGAATGAACTATATCGCCAGTCTGGCTAGAAGGCTTATCTACACAAGCATGACCTTGGCTCGGTCATATATTATCTTAAATAGGGAGAGACATGTGAGAACCATACAGCCACTGTACTACAGCGGAGATGACATGAGCTGGTACAGAAACTAATGACGTCATTTTAAGTTTATAACCTGTGGTAAAATGTGTAAGGAGCAGTACTCTCGTGAATAAAGGCTGCTGTTTGACTTTAAGACTGGGCTCTGTCCATTTTTATACTAATAAGGGTCATACATATCCCTATGAATTGACAGAGAGTTTCATTTTAATTGGGTATTAAAACAGAGGAATTTAATTCCTGCAACAATTGATCCTTCGAACCGGGATCTAAAATATCCGTCCCTGCCATCTGAAGGACGTATGCCGAAAAATCGTGCACGAGCGGGTCTGTCCCGTTATTTAAGACCTGGCCTCTGAATTGAGGGTGAAAAGACTAGGCCGGTGTACAACCCAGACAGACAGGGACGGTGACTAGATCCAACGAACAATGCTTTTCCCAGTCGGCGGCAAGGTTATTAGCCTATATTCCCGATTCTGGGGGGAATTGAGTTCTTTGATTGATGTTCTAAAAAAAATTGAATTCATCAATAATGGGAGCTTTGCTATTCCCACAGGGTTTTGTATGACCAACATACACTGGGTTTTGTATAACCGATATACACTGGCAGGTTTGAAAATAACCTGTGGTAATGTGCACTACTGCAAATATACTCAACTTAATCATGATAGGTATATTCGCCCGAGATTAAGATGGGATATTAAATAGGTGCTGGGGGATAGGACGGTGATCTTGTACAAATACTAGGCGTGGGGAGACAGTAAGGAATGCTATGCGGACAAGATAACTGGAATGGTCATTTGAATTGTGGGAGTATTGATCATCGTTCCGATTCAACAAATAATACTGAAATATCCAAATGAGGAGGAGAGGGAAAACCAAAATCTAGAGAAATGGGATAAAAGCCAAATCTATAGACAAGAGGTTCCATGCGAGAGGGAAGCCTAAGAAATAGTGGCGTGAGATAACGATTATTAGCGTTCTTTAAAAGCCCTCTGACACAACCGGAAAATAAGATATTAACTAGGGATTTACGACCCCTGGGCTTATAGTTGTATAGGTAAGACCTAATATCTGATTCAACAGTCAAAGCTATTAATAATGTTTCCATAAAACACTGAAAATATTTTTTCCCCAAAATTGCTAATATATGCATATAATAATTATTATTGAATAGAAAACACTCTAAAGTTTCTAAACCCGTTTAAATTATGTCTGTATGTAAAGCAGAACTCTCAGGGCAGCCTTTCTCCCAAACTCTCTCTTGTCAAGAGAAAAGTTGGGTCAACTTTGACGTCATCGCCCCCACTCTTCCCAGGCAGCTACCGATCTGGGAACAGTATGTATTTGTTCAGCGCGATGTCTGCTTTCAAATGGCGCGTTCATTGTGAGAATCTCGCAAGCCCTCGTCGTTTGGTGGGCTAAAATGTTCGGGTCACTCTCAAATACATGCACTCTATTGCGCGCGGCCGATTTGGGGCACATTCTTTTCCAAGAAACACCAATTGAAGGCGGTTTGTCTGTTCGCGCTGATCATTGTTTTACATGTTAAAAACATCATAAAGCTCTATTCTGCACATAGTTTGACCAGATTAGTCGACATATAATATGTAATTTTGAAGTTTTGATGCGCAAGAGTGCGGGACCAGAAGTCATTTTGGATGCATTTCAGCTGAAGCTGTTAGCATATGCTAATACAGAGACACACAACGTGAAACCAAACGATGTATTGGGTAAGTATGACTCCTTCCACGTCTTCTGATCGAAGAACATCAAAGGTAAGGGAATATTTATGTGGTTATTTTGGGTTTCTGTGGACTCCAAACGTAGAGGAGACATACTGCTAATATCTGAGCGCCGACTCATAGTATAGCCTAGTGAACGAATTCTGTAACGTTAAAAATAAATGTAATACAGCGGTTGCATTTAGAAGAAGTGTATCTTTGTAACTATTTGTAGAACATGTATATTTAGTCATGTTTATTGCTTGTTATCTGACGTTATCTGTCGGAGCTATCATCATTTCTCCGGACATTTGAGTAGCATTTTTTGAAAATGTCATCATTGTAAACAGAGATTTATGGATATAAATGGCATATTATTGAAAAAAATGTATTGTGTAACATGTACTATTACTGTCATCTGATGAAGATTTTCAAAAGGTTAGTGAATGATTTATTTTTTAATCCTGCTTTTATAATTTTATATTTTCTGGGACAAAATGGCTGCCTCTCGTCTTTTGTTTCGGTGGTGGTCTAATATAAATATGTGCTATGTTTTCGCCGTAAAACATTTTAGAAATCTGACTTGCTGGGTAGATGAACAAGGTGTTTATATTTCATTTGAGCTATTGGACTTGTTAATGTGTGGAGGTTAAATATTTCTAAGAATATTTTTTTGCATTTTTGCGTTATGGTAATGAGCTTGAGCCGTAGTCACGATCCCGGATCCGGGATGGGTCGCCGCAAGAAGTTAAATAATACTTGCTTTGATATTCACTTCCTTGATATTAGTCAGCCATACCCATAATACATGATTGAACATGGTTTTACTAAGTCAAACTCTCCAAAAGGAGGGGATAAACCAACGTGTTGACCATTGTACAAGGTTGATTTTGAAGCTAGACAGCAGGACTCCCTCATCACGAGACTGTGAACCTGACTCACGTCTGCTACGTTAGCCTGCACAAAACATTGGTGAAAAACCTAGCAAAACTTGGGGCCTTAATCTGACACATCATTTATACTTTCACAGCACAATCTGATTTGACTAAATGTTATGCTGTTTGTTCTCAAATGAAACAAAATACCTTGCTCTTGTTAAAGCTTTTAGAATGGATTTGTTTGTTTGTGCATGTAGAGTGGCGTTACATTGGTAATCAATTACGTTTTTCTTTGTGTGTCAAACTCATTGCAATATTAATAGAAATTGCATGTCAAAAAGTTCATGATTATTTTTTTGCCCCATGTCGTCAAATTGGAAGAACCACTTTTCACAGAGTGCTGTCATAAATTTTAATCAACTAGATGAAAATTGTAACTGAGATTGGTCTTAAAGGAAATAACATCAACAGTCAATTAAATATTTTCAAACTGACTGCCTTTAGGGCCTATAAGAGCTTCACACTAACCATCAAACAACACCAATCCTGAACGCTCAGAGCCCCAGTCGACACTAACTGGGATTCATTTAAGATACTCTTTGAAGAGGTAGGATTTCAGACATTTTCAGAAGATGGGCAGGGACTCTGCTGTCCTAGCTTCAGGGGAAGCTGGTTCCACAATTGGGGTGCCAGGACACAGAAGAGCTTTGACTGGGCTGAGCGGGTTGACACCCCGTAGGGGTGAGATGGCCAAGAGACCAGAAGTGGTCTCGGGTTGAAATGTAGAGTTTGAGCATAGCTTGAAGGTAGGAAGGGGCAGTTCCTCTTGCTGTTCCGTAGATAACCACCAGTGGGTGCGAGCCTCGACTGGAAGCCAGTGGTGTGCGTATGAGTGTGGTGACATGGGAGGACTTGGGAAGGTTGAACACCAGGTGGGCTGTGGCATTCTGGATAGGTTGCAGGGGTTTGATGGTAGTCTCGACAGGAGATTACAATTGCTGTGCAGAGTTGATTGACAGGAAGACAGGTGCATGATTGGACTGGATGTGCTCTTTCACACACACACACTCAAGCTCCTCCCTCTATCTCTCTGTAAGCTACTCACTATGTCAATGAGAAAGCATGCGTGCATGTTGGCATGTGCACGTGGCAGCTCATGAGCAGTGATGAGTGAGAGTGTGTGCTACAGGGACAACCTAATAACTCTTTATCAACCCTTTTTTCTAATAGTGTGCGGTTAAAAATATCAACTGTTCTATCGGATAGGAGACAGTTGTTGAGAGTGTGTGAACATAGTCCAATGTGTATATTTGTAAGGAATATATTCAGGGAATTTAAGTTAGAAGAATTGACTCTTAAACACTTACATGGTCCCTTCAAACAAATGATTGGCACAAAAGCATACAGTAAATAGTCAATTTCTTTAATACAGACTTTGTTCTTTTCTAATAAGAAATACAATACAATAACACAATATAAATTATATACAATACTATCATATCTCTATATACATGACCATGTACAGTACACATATACAGAAACACAATACATTTAGATGTTTGATCTCTTCCACGTGTCTTCTCGCCCTCTCACTTGCCACAGCTGATATTATGGCCAACAGATGACTGCTGCAACCCAAAACACTCCAACCACTCAAACCCCTAAGAGCTAGATATTAGAGTATTTACATCCCTGATCATGTACATATATATATAAATACACAGGAATCAATTCCTTCCGTCTGGCTCCAAAGTGAAGAAAGAGGGGAGAGAAAAATGACCTATATTATAGTACCCAACAAACAAGCCTGAAAAAACTCCTTCACATTTGAGAGCCATACATAGTCTACCCAAACTGTTGATCATATGTAGCCTACCCGCATGGCAAGAACTAAGCTAATACCTATCAGAATAAGTGAATGAGGGCTGGTGCAAGGGTGTAACTGATGTTCAACATGCTTCAGAGGGAGATTGATATAAATCCCTGAGGAGGAGGGAGACACAGAGAGAAAACAACCCTCAAGAGCTGCTCCAGGACCGGTTTATCTTTGGGGCCTGGGGTGGTTCACAGCGGTGTTCCACTCTGTTGACTTGTCCCATTGATAAACAGTTGTGAGGGTTACCAAATATTGCCCTTTGATTCCTAAAAGTCCTCTATAAAATTGATGTTTCACTAGTAAATGAACACCATGTTCTAATCACATGGTTACAGTTCTACATGGTTTGGAGGTTATCTTCGCAGGTATCATGTCAGGTGCTCCACCCATATCGCCATGGCAACAGGGTATTGCAGTCAATCAACAGATGAAGTCCTTCCCTCTTCTGTAGTCTAGCCCATGAGAACAAGCATGAGAACAATCCCACAATGCTTTGTTCACATCCTCAGGGAGGTCGAAGATGATCTATTATATTGATAAGATAGTCGAGTAACTGCTCTCACGTGTCAAGATGCCACGTGCGTCCACTTATATCAGTGAATTCTTAACAACCTAACCACTACGAAACTTTAATACGATCAAATAAGCCTCATGTAGCAAATTAGCAAAAAAAAAATTTGTTGACCAAATTTGACACTCATTGCCCTCAATACAAAAATTCCTCACTTCGTAGTCTTATTTTCGTGAACAGATTTTTCTCGCTTTGCCTTTTCCTCTCTGGGGAGGCTCAGCCACTGTTGAAGCTTTATTGCACATGATCACACACACACACACACACACACACACACACACACACACACACACACACACACACACACACACACACACACACACACACACACACACACACACACACACACACACACACACACACACACACACACACACACACACACACACACACACACACACACACACACACACACACACACACACACCATTCTTGTAAACACAATACACATACAGTAAAACATTCAGAACCATGGGAATCAATTAGGAACTGAATTAAGGCATGACTAATCAAATTATAAAATGTCACTAGATATTGACTCTCACTGAGTTCTGTGTGCAGGCAGATATTGTGTGCTTACTTGCTCCATGAACGACTACAGGTTGATCAATGTGCCTGCATGTGTGGATTGTTGCTGTTTACCTGTACTGGAATGTATCTAAAGTAACTAAGGTTGTGGCGGAGCAGGTGATGTCACATATTGCTTGGTAGCTTGGTGTTGCCATGGAGACGGAGCAGGCATCTTGCCTGGGGGACTAATGAGGAGCTGTGTATATCACAGAGCAGTTCTGACATTAATTAGAACTCTGGGCTCACCTGCCATCATCACACCTGGATGGAGGGAGGAGCAAATGATGTCTCCTGACCTTTGTCAACTATCACATGTACGCATACACACACACAGACACACACACAAACAGACACACACACAAACACAGACAAACACACACACATACACATAGACACACACCCTATCATTCTCTCACAGCCACTGTCAGACAGTTACTGGTGGCATCACTGCCCTCCAGTCGAGGCTTGCGTCCCTTCCTCTGTCCTCCCCCCTCCACCCAGGAGTTGTGAATAACAGTTCCCCCGCTGGGTGCTGGGTCCACCTGCAGCAGGGACACCACCCTCTTCTTGACACGGGTCTTCAGCGCTTTACGCAGCTTCTGTCTGGTGAAGGCATAGAGCAGTGGGTGGAAGATAGTGGTGCCATATGCCATGGCCAGGAAGCAGAGCCTCACACGTACCAGGCTGTCACTGGGGCCCATGCACAGGATCAACACGTTGACCATGGACAGAGGAGCCCAGCAGCCCAGGAAGGTGGAGATTATGATAAGGGACATCTTGAAGACTCTCCTCTGGCGTTCCCGCCGGTCTCGGTGACGCCTCACGGCCCGCCTCAAGGCGATGATGGCTGACACAGAGGCCTGGACACCTGGGCGGTCTGCTGCCACCGGAGGGGGGGAGGTGGCGTCAGCGGAGGTTGGGGCCTGGGGGGCAGGGGTCGCTGGTGTGGTGGCAATGGGGGTGGTGGCGGCGGTGTTGGTGACCCCCATGGCCCCACTGTCAGAGATGACCAGGGGCATAGAGGAGAAGGGTGGGGGGGAGGTCGGGGTGGGGGTGGGAGATGGAATGAGGGGCGGGTGGGTGAGGTGCTGGTTCTGGCTGGAGGAACCTCCCCCCTCTGTGGCCAGACTCAGCCCCTTCCTCCTTCGTCTCCGCCTGCGGATCCTACAGCCTGAGTCCTTATTGGAGGCCCGTGGGCCCCTCTTGATGTGGGTGCCGATGCGGATGTTGAGGGCCTGCAGGATGCGGTAGTATGTGAACAGCATGACAATGACCGCGATGAAGAAGCAGGGCACTTGCAGCAGAAGGTGGTAGTACATGGCCAGCCCCGTGTGGTAGCCCTGCCCCCCTACACACAGCAGTGTCCGGTTCTGCCACACTGGCGGCAGGTGGTGAGTATAGTAGGGAGTAGAGGGGGAGGAGGGGGTGAGGGTCAGCCCAGTATGGTTTAGCCGAGTGGGGCTCAGCCCAGTAGGGGTCTCAGGGTCAGATTCTGGGCCAGAGATTAGATCCCCCATGTCCATCTCCCCCCCTCCTCTTCCTCCCTCGCTGTCTTCCACCTCCACCCCTGAGAAGAAGAAATCCCCCTCCAGGAAGGGCAGGAAGAAGACGGCCAATGACATGGCCCAGACAGCGGCCAGGAGGAGTGCAGCTCGCCGCGGGGTCAACAGCCGTGTGGCTGGCCGGACGGAGATGTCGTAGCGGTCCAGGCTGATGACCAGCACATTAATGGCCGTGGCGACACTGGTGAAGGTGACGCAGGCCTCATGGAAGCAGCACAGTGTAGCCAGGCTGCCCCCGCCACTACCGTCTGCTGGGAGCAGGATGACTGCCACAGTCAGCGGCAGACACAGCAAACACACCAGGATGTCCAGCACGTGCAGGCTGACCGTGACCATGTTGCTGACCGAGTCGACCAGGTTGGACTGGGCGCAGTAGAGCACCAGCACGGTCAGGTTGCTGCTGAATCCCAGCACCAACTCCAGCATCAGCACACTGGTGAGGGACACCTGAAAGCCCAGGGGTAAGGGGGGGCTCCAACCCTCCTCATCCCCCGGCGAGTCTCCACCCTCCAGAAGCCCCGTCCCCTGCCCATCGCTAGTCTCCAGAAGGTTGCTGTAGCCCTTGGTCTCCATGGACACCACGGCACTCGCTCACGCATAGCAATGGCCACGCCAGCCCATTTCCCGCCCTCTTCCTTTCTCTTGGCTGTGACGGGACCCCGGTGAGGGTGATTGAGTGGTGTGCAGTTCACGAAGATTCTGTGGCGAGAGAGAGAGAGGGAATAGCTCAGTTTAGCTTGTATCACCACATTCAAATATAGCAAATATAACAAATGTGTGACAAACATGTTATTTTTCATGAAATAGGGTGCAGTTATGAGAAGAAACAACAGTAACAGTGTGATCAGTTTTCTTGGCAGCTGACTGTATAGACGAGGCTAGAGGTATGATGTATGTTGAGAGCTAAGACAACAACATGTGTCATGAAGGCAGTGGAAATAGTTCTGGGGGTGGGAGTACTTTCCTCTCTCCGAGGGTGGCACGGAGTTAATAGGTGTGTGTGTGTGTGTGTGTGTGTGTGTGTGTGTGTGTGTGTGTGTGTGTGTGTGTGTGTGTGTGTGTGTGTGTGTGTGTGTGTGTGTGTGTGTGTGTGTGTGTGTGTGTGTGTGTGTGTGTGTGTGTGTGTGTGTGTGTGTGTGTGTGTGTGTGCTGTGTGCTGTGCAATGAGAGGTGAACAGATGGAGGTAAAACAAACAGCCCACAGCTTTTAAACAAGCCATCAGGGAGATATTGGCCTAAAGAACTCCCTACCTTCTGTATTGTTCTGCCTGGCTGTATCCCTGCACCAGTAAGGAGGCATATCTCACTGCTCACACTCTGAGTGAGTGGGTGGGCGGTTCATCCCTACACAACGTACATCCTCCATTAACTAGGTCAGATAACATACATACATTATGAAAAAGCCTGCTTTTAGCAAAGAAATACTCACAAATATATGTCCAGAAACAAGACAAGCACTTTTCCAATGATATCGGTGATGATTACAGTCTTTCTCTGCCCACAGATGATTGTGATGCACACCCATGAGAAAGTGAAACGCAATTTAAAACTGTGGATAGCTAACGAGAGGAGAGGTTTGCCATGACAATGAGCAGGTTTCAGTGTTCCTCGTTGCGTGGGATAGCTCGCGGAGCTTGTCCACCTAGCCCAGGCCCAACCGAGTGTGGCAGTCAATAGTTTTCAGAGAGACACGTAATGAAGACGAATGATCCACAGACAGTGGCACATAAACAAGGCTAACAGGGATGGAGGACCCAACAGCAGCACTCGCCCATCTCTTCCCTCCATCTCCTTTCGCTCTTCTGTCTTCTTTCTTCGGGAGCCTTGCCCTGCCTCCCTCCATCTTATGTTGTCCTAGTTGGCACATATTGACTTTCAAGTTAGATTCACTCACTGACATACGGTTCTGCATTATGCTCAGAACCTTATGCAACCCAGTTGAATTGGTTAAACTAACTCCTTAGCTTGAAATATCCCCACCCACACACACCATCCAATTGCTAGCTTTTAAGTGGCTGCTGTAGCTTGCTAAAGGTGTTTCAAAAAGGCTGTCACATGTTTACGAGACAAAGGACCAGAGATCTAGGGCTCTATTTTCGTCTGGCGCTAAGGAGTCGCAAGAATCAAAGCAGTTTAGTTTGCAATTTCGGCATGTAAAAACGGGCACACTGGGATTTCCCACCCCTTACGCCAGGTTCTGCAATTTATCTGTCTAACATCAGCTCGCTTGAGCTGAGGTGGGAAGGGTTGAAATACACTATATATACAAACTTTTGTGGACACCCCTTCAAACTAGTGGATTCGGCTATTTCAGCCACACCCGTTGCTGACAGCCATGCAATAACAATAGACAAATATTGGCAGTAGAATGGCCTTACTGAAGAGCTCAGTGACTTTCAACGCGGCACCATCATAGGATGCCGTCTTTCCAACAAGTCAGTTCGTAAAATGTCTGCCCTACTAGAGCTGCCCCGGTCAACTGTAAGTGCTGTTATTGTGAAGTGGAAACGTCTCCTCTCCTCTCCTCTCTCCTCTGCTCTCCACTCTCCTTTCCGCTCTCTTCTCCTCTCCTCTCCTCTCTGCTCTCCTCTCCTCTCTGCTCTGCTCTCCGCTCTCCTCTCCGCTCTCTTCTGCTATCCTCTACTTGCCTCTCCTCTGCTCTCTGCTCTGCTCTCTGCTCTGCTCTCCTCTCCTCTCCTCTCCTCTCCTCTCCTCTCCGCTCTCCTCTGCTCTGCTCTCTGCTCTCTGCTCTGCTCTCTGCTCTGCTCTCCGCTCTCCTCTCCGCTCTCTTCTGCTATCCTCTACTTGCCTCTGCTCTGCCCTGCTCTGCTCTGCTCTGCTCTGCTCTGCTCACCTCTCCTCTCCTCTCTCCTCTCCTCTACTCTGCTCTCTCCTCTCCTCTCCTCTCCGCTCTCTTCTCCTCTCCTCTCCTCTCTCCTCTCCTCTCCTCTCTGCTCTGCTCTCCGCTCTCTTCTGCTATCCTCTACTTGCCTCTCCTCTGCTCTCTGCTCTGCTCTGCTCCTCTCCTCTCCTCTCCGCTCTCTTTCTGCTATCCTCTCCGCTCTGCTCCGCTCCGCTCCGCTCCGCTCCGCTCTGCTCTCCGCTCTGCTCTCCGCTCTCCTCTCCTCTCTCCTCTCCTCTCTCCTCTCCTCTCTCCTCTCCTCTCTCCTCTCCTCTCCTCTCCTCTCCTCTCCTCTCCTCTCCTCTCCTCTCCTCTCCTCTCTCTCCTCTCCGCTCTCTTCTGCTATCCTCTACTTGCCTCTCCTCTGCTCTCTTCTCCCATCATGTCTCCAGTTTAAAGCCGCAGCCAGACAAAGTACAAAAAGTCATTATGTTGAACCTTGTTCCTCGTAATCCAGTAATGGGATCCGTGGTGTTTGAGGTGTGGCTGGAACATCAATATAAGGCATCATCGATCTGCCAATTTAACGGGCCTGAGACAAGAGAGAACACACACACTCACTCCCCAGAACACCTGGAATGAAGTCGCACTGTTGTGATACATCCTGTCACTGTGTAAGTTGTTGTAACCTTTAAAAGTTGCCTGCAACTTGGGCTTAGTATTTATGTAGACACATTCTCTTTGAAGAGTTGTGACCATGGAACAAGGGAAGGGAGATGTAATGAAAAAGAAGATAAGTTTTGTATGGATGGTAAGATGATGAAAATGTATGATGTTTGAAAAGGACTTTGACATTCATAATAGACACATACTGTATATTCTGAGTCCTAAATGGCACCCTATTCCCAATATGGGCTCTGGTCAAAAGTAGTGCACTACACTCTTAGAAAAAAGGGTTCCAAAAGGGTTCTTCGTTTGTCCCCTTTTTGGTTCCAAGTTGAACTCTTTTTGGTTCCATCTCCCTGGAACCTAAAAATATTTTTCAAAATATTTTTTGTTCTAGATAGCAAAAGAATGCCTAAGAGTGTATGTAGGTAATATGGTGCCATTTGGGACGCACACAAAGGCTGTAACAGTATAGTATGCTAACGATGATGACACATATTGCTGTAACATTTTTAAAGGTTGGCCTATAGTACAGTGCTGAATGGATGGCCAGTGTTTCCCAACTCCAGGTCTTGATTATCCCCAACAGCACACATTTCTGTTGGAGCCCTGACAAACTCACCTGATTCAACTCATTGAGGGCTTGATGATAATATATATAATATCTATTTGAATCAGGTGTGCTTGTTGGGGCACTCGAGGACTAGAGTTGGGAAACACTGGGTTAGACCACTATGTGAGCGGATGAGATATTGATTTGGTCGCAGAGGGACAATAAAAACATGACAAGAACAATTGTTTTCACACCCTATCACAGAGACAAAGATATCTCAACGGTGGTTAAACACAACAACATTTACCATGAAGTCCTTCAAACTTCAATATCAATACTCACCTCGAAGAATAACCGAAAACTACATTGGTCAATTATCTCAGAAACTATTTTCTTCAGAGATAGTTAAGGTGATATGGAAAAATACATTTTGTTGATAAACAAAATCCAATGACAAAAATAGATGTCATTTGTGATACTAAAGAAATAGCCTAAAATATATTTTAATCCTTATCCTTTCAAGTGACATTTAAATTACTTTTAACAATCCTCACATTAAGCTAATCAATACACAAATCTGTCTGACGCATAACGTTACGGACAAAGGTCAAGAACGGAATGTTCCATGATCCAAGGGGAGGTATAAAGGGTCAAGGGTCATGTGTGAAATATCATAAAGGTTGTAGATATATAAAACGGCCTCCATTGGAAACTTAGATACGATATAGATGCATTGAAGGCAATCAACAAATCATTAAATCGTTAATATAATCTGTGTGATCAATCGTTAAATTAGGCTGGGGATGGACATAAGCATGTTGATCAATAATTGAAAGATTGATCACACAGAAATGGATTATACATACAAGAAGCACACTTTTTACTATGCCATTTATTGAACAGGCTTCTTGCGAAAGCTCTGTAGTGAGAGACACACTAAGTATTAGAGTTTTTTCCAATGTTCTTCAATCCTGGTCCTTGGGAACCACAGTGTGTGCAGGCTTTTGTTCCAGCCATGTACTAACACACCTGATTCAACTATTCAAAGGCTTGATGATTAGTAAATTTGTTGAATCATGTGTTAGCAGTAGTAGTAGTACTGGGCTAGAACAAAATGTCCCCAGGACCAGGAATGAACAATGCTGTTTTTGACTATCTAATGTAAACAATGAAGGCAGAAAGACACTGTATGTTTAGGAATAGAATGAGTGTGTCATGCTGACATGTATTAACTGCAGTTACTACACTACAACAAAGCTAATAGCCTGAGGGGAGCATACACGAGTGAACTGACAGCAAGGTCAAACATTCTAATTGAAACAATTGAGTGCATCGACAGGCTAATGTTCAGACAAAGTGATGAGTCAATGATTGTTGATCAGAATCACCTTTATTCACCGAGTACATTTACGCATAGTCAGAATTTTACTTGGTGATATGGTGCTGCTTGTGACAGACAACATTTAGAGACAGAATACAGACAAAGTTTAAACATAGTTTACATACATTATTTACAGCTAGGTAGAGTTAGCATAAAGTTATAAGGGAATGAGCAGATATACAAATATACAGTGGGTTTACGGTTTATATACAGTGGATTTCCACATTTACAGTATCAGTATGAATATATCTAAATGCAGAGAGACAAACAGAGTGTAAATGCTGTATAGTGCAGTTATTTTGTGTGTAGTTCAGAGATGGCTTGATACGGTGTGCAGCATAGAGTGCATAATTCTTTAGTCTCTATGGGCCAGATGGCAGGTTGATGAGGACCACAGCATAATTCTTTAGTCTCTATGGGCCAGATGGATGGTTGATGAGGACCACAGCATAGTCATTTAGTCTCTATGGGCCAGATGGCAGGTTGATGAGGGCCACAGCATAGTCATTTAGTCTCTATGGGCCAGATGGCTGGTTAATGAGGGCCACAGCATAATTATTTAGTCTCTATGGGCCAGATGGCTGGTTGATGAGGACCACAGCATAGTCCTTTAGTCTCTATGGGCCAGATGACAGGTTGATGAGGGCCACAGCATAATTATTTATTCTCTATGGGCCAGATGGCTGGTTGATGAGGACCACAGCATAGTCATTTAGTCTCTATGGGCCAGATGGCAGGTTGATGAGGGCCACAGCATAGTCATTTAGTCTCTATGGGCCAGATGGCTGGTTGATGAGGGCCACAGCATAGTCCTTTAGTCTCTATGGACCAGATGGCTGGTTGATGAGGACCACAGCATAGTCCTTTAGTCTCTATGGGCCAGATGACAGGTTGATGAGGACCACAGCATAGTCCTTTAGTCTCTATGGGTCAGATGGCTGGTTGATGAGGACCACAGCATAGTCCTTTAGTCTCTATGGGCCAGATGACAGGTTGATGAGGACCACAGCATAGACCTTTAGTCTCTATGGGTCAGATGGCTGGTTGATGAGGACCACAGCATAGTCCTTTAGTCTCTATGGGCCAGATGACTGGTTGATGAGGACCACAGCATAATTCTTTAGTCTCTATGGGCCAGATGGCTGGTTGATGAGGACCACAGCATAGTCCTTTAGTTTCTATGGGCCAGATGGCTGGTTGATGAGGGCCACAGCCCGGGGGAAGAAACTTTTCAGGTGGTGGGAGGTTTTGGCCATAAGTGACCTGAACCGCCTGGCAGAAGGGAATTTTTGGAGGTGGTGGTGACCGGGGTTGGAGGGATCGACGATGACCTTTCCTGCAGGCGCAGACCCAAACCAGGTGGTGATGGACTCAACAATTGATTCATAAAACTGAACCAGGATTGACTCTGAGATTTTTTTTTCAGCTGCAGGAATTAGTACATACACTGGTGTACTTTCTTGGTGACCACTGTGATATTGTCCTCCCACTTGAGGTTGTGGGCGATGATGGTCCCAAGGAATTTGAAAGAGTTTTCTGAAGCCAACCAACATCTCCTTGTTTTTTTCTGTGTTGAATTCCAGGTTTATTGTGACTGCACCAGGCCACCTGCCAGTCGACCTCTCTATGGTACATGGACTTGCTGTCGATGATGAGACCAACCAGTCTGACTCAAGAGACTCGAGTCTGACTCAAGTCACAAATTTGATGACTTGCGACTCGGTTTGGTAGATAATAAAATAACTTGAGACTTGACTTGGACTTGGATCCTCAAGACTCAACTTTGACTTGAGACTGATGACCTGAAATTATCTGGCCAGGTTTTGTAATGTTTTGTCGCTCATTTTGAGACAGTCTCCAAGGATTACTCTTCACGCATTCAGTAGCCGCAGCATCGACCTTGCAACAACAAAAACTGCAACAGATTAGCTAGTGAAATGCACACTCAACCCTTTAATTGGATCAGCAAACTGTCAATCAACACTGGTCAGCAGTTTGCTGATTTACTGTACAGTTATAGGATCAGGTGCAGCGCAAATGTCAAATTGTAGGGAGAGAGAATTGACATAATAAATAAATATGCAGCTCCAAAAATTGTTTGGCAAATCAAGAATATTAAGTGTTTAGTTTGCAAGCTTACGAGCAATTGGGCATCAATCAACAATTGCTAGCATAGGCCTACTAGCATGTCATAATCCTTCCCAGTACTGTTTATTGCAACACTTGTTTAATGTGTGATAAGATACATTTGAATTTAGCCTACTATTTCTTACCCTCTGAGTGGGCGCAATGTTTATTGTGCACTTCGATGCTTGCAAGACTCATGGAGGTAGAAGTTCTGTTTATTAAATTCAATGTATGGTATCCTTTGTTCATATTTTCAGGGCTATGTCAGAGCTCTGTGTGTTTGTGTCCTATGTCTCAGTCATTCTGTTTGTACAGTGGTTTGTGAAAGTATTCACCCCCTTGGCATTTTTCCTATTTTGTTGCCTTACAACCTGGAATTAAAATAGATTTTGGTGGGGTTTGTATCATTTGATTTACACAACATGCCTACTACTTTGAAGATACAAAATATTGTTTTATTGTGAAACAAACAAGAAATAACACAAAACAACTGAACATTTTGCATGTATAACTATTCACTCCCCAAAGTCAATACTTTGTAGAGCCACCTTTTGCAAGGCTATTGGGGTATGTCTCTATAAGCTTGGCACATCTAGCCACTGGGATTTTTAGCCATTCTTCTTAGCCATTCTTCAACTGCTCCAGCTCCTTCAAGTCGGATGTGTTCCGGTGGTGTACAGCAATCCTTAAGTCATACCACAGATTCTCAATTGGATTGAGGTCTGGGCTTTGACTAGGCCAATTCCAAGACATTAAAATGTTTCCCCTGAAACCACTCGGGTGTTGCTTTAGCAGTATGCTTAGGGTCATTGTCCTGCTGGAAGGTGAACCTCAGTCCTTGTCTCCATTCTCTGAAAGACAAACAGGTTTCCCTCAAGAATTTCCCTGTATTTAGCGGCATCCATCATTGCTTCAATTCTGACCAGTTTCCCAGTCCCTGCCAATGAAAAACATCCCCAGGGTGACGAGAGGTGTTGGGTTTGTGCCACACATAGCGTTTTCCTCGATGTCCAAAAAACTCAATTTTAGTCTCATCTGACCAGAGTACCTTCTTCCATATGTTTGGGGAGTCTCCCTCATGCCTTTTGGCGAACATCAAATGTGTTTGCTTATTTGTTTCTTTAAGCAATGTCCTTTAACTGGCCACTCTTCCGTAAAGCCCATCTCTGTGGAGTGTATGGGTTAAAGTGGTCCTGTGGACAGATACTCCAATCTCCGCTGTGGATTTGCAGTTCCTTCAGGGTTATCTTTGGTCTCTTTGTTGCCTCTCTGATTAATGCCCTCCTTGCCTGGTCCGTGAGTATTGGTGGGCAGAATCTCTTGGCAGGTTTGTTCTTGTGCCATATTGTTTCCATTTTTTAATAATGGATGTAATGCTGCTCAGAGGGATGCTCAAAGTTTCTGCTATTTTTTTATAACCCAACCCTGATCTGTATTTCTCCACAAATTTGTCCCTGACCTGTTTGGAGAGCTCCATGGTCTTCATGGTGCCACTTACTTGGTGGTGCCACTTGTTTAGTGGTGTTGCAGACTCTGGGGACTTTCAGAACAGGTGTATATACATTTACATTTACATTTAAGTCATTTAGCAGACGCTCTTATCCAGAGCGACTTACAAATTGGTGCATTCACCTTATGACATCCAGTGGGACAGTCACTTAACAATAGTGCATCTAAAACTTAGGGGGGGTGGGGTGAGAGGGATTACTTATCCTATCCTAGGTATTCCTTAAAGAGGTGGGGTTTCAGGTGTCTCCGGAAGGTGGTGATTGACTCCGCTGTCCTGGCGTCGTGAGGGAGTTTGTTCCACCATTGGGGGGCCAGGGCAGCGAACAGTTTTGACTGGGCTGAGCGGGAGCTGTACTTCCTCAGTGGTAGGGAGGCGAGCAGGCCAGAGGTGGATGAACGCAGTGCCCTTGTTTGGGTGTAGGGCCTGATCAGAGCCTGGAGGTACTGAGGTGCCGTTCCCCTCACAGCTCCGTAGGCAAGCACCATGGTCTTGTAGCGGATGCGAGCTTCAACTGGAAGCCAGTGGAGAGAACGGAGGAGCGGGGTGACGTGAGAGAACTTGGGAAGGTTGAACACCAGACGGGCTGCGGCGTTCTGGATGAGTTGAAGGGGGTTTAATGGCACAGGCAGGGAGCCCAGCCAACAGCGAGTTGCAGTAATCCAGATGGGAGATGACAAGTGCCTGGATTAGGACCTGCGCCGCTTCCTGTGTGAGGCAGGGTCGTACTCTGCGGATGTTGTAGAGCATGAACCTACAGGAACGGGCCACCGCCTTGATGTTGGTTGAGAACGACAGGGTGTTGTCCAGGATCACGCCAAGGTTCATGGCGCTCTGGGAGGAGGACACAATGGAGTTGTCAACCGTGATGGCGAGATCATGGAACGGGCAGTCTTTCCCCGTTGGGAAGAGCAGCTCCGTCTTGCCGAGGTTCAGCTTGAGGTGGTGATCCGTCATCGACACTGATATGTCTGCCAGACATGCAGAGATGCGATTCGCCACCTGGTCATCAGAAGGGGGAAAGGAGAAGATTAATTGTGTGTCATCTGCATAGCAATGATAAGAGAGACCATGTGAGGTTATGACAGAGCCAAGTGACTTGGTGTATAGCGAGAATAGGAGAGGGCCAAGAACAGAGCCCTGGGGGACACCAGTGGTGAGAGCGCGTGGTGAGGAGACAGATTCTCGCCACGCCACCTGGTAGGAGCGACCTGTCAGGTAGGACGCAATCCAAGCGTGGGCCGCGCCGGAGATGCCCAACTCGGAGAGGGTGGAGAGGAGGATCTGATGGTTCACAGTATCGAAGGCAGCCGATAGATCTAGAAGGATGAGAGCAGAGGAGAGAGAGTTAGCTTTAGCAGTGCGGAGCGCCTCCGTGATACAGAGGAGAGCAGTCTCAGTTGAATGACTAGTCTTGAAACCTGACTGATTTGGATCAAGAAGGTCATTCAGAGAGAGATAGCGGGAGAGCTGGCCAAGGACGGCACGTTCAAGAGTTTTGGAGAGAAAAGAAAGAAGGGATACTGGTCTGTAATTGTTGACATCGGAGGGATCGAGTGTAGGTTTTTTCAGAAGGGGTGCAACTCTCGCTCTCTTGAAGACGGAAGGGACGTAGCCAGCGGTCAGGGATGAGTTGATGAGCGAGGTGAGGTAAGGGAGAAGGTCTCCGGAAATGGTCTGGAGAAGAGAGGAGGGGATAGGGTCAAGCGGGCAGGTTGTTGGGCGGCCGGCCGTCACAAGACGCGAGATTTCATCTGGAGAGAGAGGGGAGAAAGAGGTCAGAGCACAGGGTAGGGCAGTGTGAGCAGAACCAGCGGTGTCGTTTGACTTAGCAAACGAGGATCGGATGTCGTCGACCTTCTTTTCAAGATGGTTGACGAAGTCATCTGCAGAGAGGGAGGAGGGGGGGGGGGGGCGGAGGATTCAGGAGGGAGGAGAAGGTGGCAAAGAGCTTCCTAGGGTTAGAGGCAGATGCTTGGAATTTAGCGTGGTAGAAAGTGGCTTTAGCAGCAGAGACAGAGGAGGAAAATGTAGAGAGGAGGGAGTGAAAGGATGCCAGGTCCGCAGGGAGGCGAGTTTTCCTCCATTTCCGCTCGGCTGCGATCATGTGACACTTAAATAAATTCCACCTGTGTGCAATGTAACTAATTATGTGACTTCTGAAGATAATTGGTTGCACCAGATCTTATTTAGGAGCTTCATAGCAAAGGGGGTAGATACATTTGCACGCACCACTTTTCCGCATTTTGTTTTTTTCATTTCACATCACCAATTTGGACTATTTTGTGTATGTCCATCACATGAAATCCAAATAAAAAGCTATTTAAATTACAGGTTGTAATGCAACAAAATAGGAAAAACGCCAAGGGGGGGGTGAATACTTTTGCAAGGCACTGTATGCAATAGGAGGGCGCACCCCAGTGCTCAAGCTACGTAGCCTGCGCGCCACGCAGGAGTCAGTACGTTGAATAAGAGAAATGTATTGCCTAAATATTATTAAGTCTGATTAAGACGTATATACCAATGTAACAATGGTTGTGAAAATTGCCTTTCTTTCATTGTAGAACCAGTTTATTGTTTAATTGCCAATTGGTTAATTGTATGGTCCTGGGAGGGGCCAAGTACTTTTATTTTGGCTAGTACATTATGATTATGTATTTGTAAAATATGGATTTATAGCAGTCATAAGGGCATGACATCAGCAGAAGGTCGAGGCAGGTTGAAGTGCTCATTTATTTACAGGTCTTGGTGATCCAATTTTGAATGTGCCATGTATTACAAAATACACAAGTAGATTTACAAAATATACACATGCAATACTCGTTGTCAATTGACTCAAATTATGTAAATTAGCCTATCAGAACCTTCTAAAGCCATAACATAATTTTCAGGAATTTTCCAAGCTGTCTAAAGGCACATTCAACTTAGTGTATGCAAACTTCTGACCCACTGGAATTGTGATACAGTGAATTAAAAGTGAAATAATCTTTCTGTAAACAATTGTTAGAAAAATTACTTGTCATGCACAAAGTAGATGTCCTAACCGACTTGCCAAAACTATAGTTTGTTAACAAGGAATTTGTGGAGTGGTTGAAAAACAAGTTTTAATGACTCCAACCTAAGTGTATGTAAACTTCCGACTTCAACTGTATATACAGTGGGGAGAACAAGTATTTGATACACTGACGATTTTGCAGGTTCTCCCACTTACAAAGCATGTAGAGGTCTGTAATTTTTTCTCATATGTACACTTCAACTGTGAGAGACGAAATCTAAAAATAAAATCCAGAAAATCACACTGTATGATTTTTAAGCAATTAATTTTTATTGTATTGCATGACATACAGTAAGTATTTGATCACCTACCAACCAGTAAGAATTATGGCTCTCACAGACCTGTTTGTTTTTCTTTAAGAAGCCCCCCTGTTCTCCACTCATTACCTGTATTAACTGCACCCGTTTGAACTCGTTACCTGTATAAAAAGACACCTGTCCACACACTCAATCAAACAGACTCCAATCTCTCCGCAATGGCCAAGACCAGAGAGCTGTGTAAGGACATCAGGGATAAAATTGTAGACCTGCACAAGGCTGGGATGGGCTACAGGACAATAGGCAAGTAGCTTGGTGAGAAGGCAACAACTGTTGGTGCAATTATTAGAAAATGGAAGAAGTTCAAGATGACGGTCAACCACCCTCGGTCTGGGGTTCCATGCAAGATCTCTCCTCGTGGGGCATCAATGATCATGAGGAAGGTGAGGGATCAGCCCAGAACTACATGGCAGGATCTGGTCAATGACCTGAAGAGAGCTGGGACCACAGTCTCAAAGAAAACCATTAGTAAAGCACTACGCCGTCATGGATTACAATCATGCAGCGCACGCAATGTCCCCCTGCTCAAGCCAGCGCATGTCCAGGCCCGTCTGAAGTTTGCCAATGACCATCTGGATGATCCAGAGGAGGAATGGGAGAATGTCATGACAAAAATAGAGCTTTATGCTCTAAAGTCCACTTGCCGTGTTTGGAGGAAGAAGAAGGATGAGTACAACCTCAAGAACACCATCCCAAACGTGTGGCATGGAGGTGGAAACATCATTCTTTGGGGATGCTTTTCTGCAAAGGGGACAGGACGACTGCACCGTATTGAGGGGATGATGGGTGAGGTCATGTATCGCGAGATCTTGGCCAACAACCTCCTTCCCTCAGTAAGAGCATTGAAGATGGGTCGTGGCTGGGTCTTCCAGCACGACAACGACCCGGAACACATAGCCAGGGCAACTAAGGAGTGGCTCCGTAAGAAGCATCTCAAGGTCCTGGAGTGGCCTAGCCATTCTCCAAACCTGAACCCAATAGAAAATCTTTGGAGGGAGCTGAAAGTCCGTATTGCCCAGCGACAGCCCCGAAACCTGAAGGATATGGAGAAGGTCTGTATGGAGGAGTGGGCCAAAATCCCTGCCGCAGTGTGTGTAAACCTGGTCAAGAACTACAGGAAACGTATGATCTCTGTAATTGCAAACAAAGGTTTCTGTACCAAATATTAACTTCTGCTTTTCTGATGTATCAAATACTTATGTCATGCAATAAAATGCAAATTAATTACTTAAAAATCATACAATGTGATTTTCTGGATTTTTGTTTTAGATTCCATATCTCACAGTTGAAGTGTACCTATGATAAAAAAAAAATACAGATGTCTACATGCTTTGTAAGTAGGAAAACCCGCAGTGTATCAAATACTTGTTCTCCCCACTGTATATGTATTTTGTACTTGACTTGACAAAAACCTGACTTTACTTGTTCTTAGAATGCATGACATGGACGTGACTGGAGACTCGACCTGTTCTGCTTGTGACTCGACTTGAGACTTGGTCCTTGTGACTTGCGACTTGGACCATGTGACTTGAGACTTGTTTGAGACTCGAAAAAAGTGTTATTTGGTCCCACCTCTGGTGGTGTCATCTGCAAACTTGGGTAGTTTGACTGATGCATTATTGGAGGTGCAATCATTAGTGTAGTCTAGAGTAGAGGTGAGAGCAAGCATCCATGCGGTGCTCTGTGCTGAGGGATAAAAGGTCGAAAGGTGATTTCCCAGCTTGGTCAGGAAGTCAGTGATCCACTGACAGGTGGAGCTGGACACATTCACCTGGGAGAGTTTGTTTTGCAGAAATTCTGGGATGATGGTATTGAATGCAGAGCTAAAGTCCACACACATTATCCTTGCATATGTCTTTGGGTTATCGAGGTGTTTGAGGATGTCTTGTAGGCCCATGTTGACAGCGTCGTCCACAGACCTGTTAGCGCTGTAGGCAAACTGCAGTGGGTCGAGGGAGGCGTCAGTGATGGATTTTAGATTGGGCAGTACCAGGCACGAAAGGTTTTCATGATGACTGACTGAGGTGAGCACTACAGGTCTGTAGTCGTGAATATTTAATTGAAAACAGGGGAGAGCTGGTCAGCGCAGTGCTTAAAGCTGCAATATGTAACTTTTTGGGCAACCTGACCAAATTCACATAGAAATGTGAGTTATAGATCTGTCAATCTTCATCGAAAGCACGTCTAAGAAGTGGAAGATCTGTTCTATGTGACCTATTTCTATGCTTGCCATTCTTAAGTTTTGTAATTGGGCTCCTGAGTGGCGCAGCGGTCTAAGACACTGCTTCTCAGTGCTTGAGGCGTCACTACAGACACCCTGGTTTGATTATAGGCTGTGATTGGGAGTCCCATAGGGTGGCACACAATTGGCCCAGTGTTGTCCAGGTTTGGCCGTTGTAGGCCGTCATTGTAAATAAGAATTTGTTCTTAACGAACTTGCCTAGTTAAAAAAAATATTAATAATTTAAAGTTGGTTTTGTACACCAGCTTCAAACAGCTGAAAATACAATATTTTTGGTCATTGAAAATATAGCGGTTTAGATAAAGCGGTTTTTCACAGTGGGTTAGATAAACTGAAATTGGGCAAACTATTAGCATTTTAGCAACAGGAAATGGCAGAGCGATTTCTGCATATTGCACCTTTAAGTGTGGCTGGCAGCATTCCTGCTGTTCTGTTTCCTAAAGAGTCTGTTGATCTCATGCTGTGTGATGACCAATGGTGGGGGAAGAGGAGGGCAGCCTGGGACAGGATGGCGGGGACCTGGGATGGCAGAGGGGTAGAGTAGAGAGGAGCCTGAAGAGGTATGGGGAAGGGAGGGGTGGGATTGAGTAGATGGGTAGATGGGTGAGAGGCGGAAGTGGCAAGGAGGGGGAGGTGGGGGTGGGGGGGTATTGTCCTGGTGATTGATGATCAATTAGCCTTTTAAATGATCAACTTGGATTATTGGAATTGGAACACAGGACTGATGATTGCTGATAATGGGCCTCTCTGTACACCTATGGAGATATTCCATTAAAATCAGCCGTTTCCAGCTACCATTGTCATTTACAACATTAACAACATCTACACTGTATTTCTGATCAATTGATGTTATTTTAATTAACAAAAAAAATGGTATTTTCTTTCAAAAACAAGGACATTTCTAAGTGACCCCAAACCTTTGAGTGTATGTAGCCTGAGAAACAAGGTTCATGAAATTGACATCTTACTAACATCAGAAAACATTCATATTCTGACCATCTCTGAAACACACATAAATAATTTCTTTGATGATGCAGTAGCAGCTATACATGGTTATAGCATATACAGAAAAGATAGGAATGCAAATGGAGGAGGTGTATATGCTATACATGTTCAGAGTAATATTCCTGTTAGGCTGAGAGACGATCTCATGTCAGATGATGTGGAAGTAATATAGCTACAGGTTCATCTGCCTTACCTAAAGCCTATTCTCATAGGAAGTTAGTATAGACCACCGAGTGCTAAAAGTGTCACACCCTGATCTTTTTCACATGTATTTGTGATTGTCTCCACCCCCATCCAGGTGTCAACAATCTTGCCCATTATTCCCAGTGTATTTATTCCTGTGTTCTCTGTTTGTCTGTTGCCAGTTCGTCTTGTCTTGTCAAGCGTACCAGTGTTTTTCCGAGCTCCTGGTTTTTCCTAGTCTCCGTTTTACTAGTCCTCCCGTTTCTGACCTCTTGCCTACCCTAACACTAAGCCCGCCTGTCTGACCACTCAGCCTGCCCTGATCTCGAGCCTGCCTGCCACCTTGTACCGTTTGAACTCTGGTTTATTAACTTTTGCCTGTCCTCGACCTGCCTCTTGCCTGCCCCTTGTTGTTAAATATATTTCAGAGACTCGAACCATCTGCATCCTGTGTCTGCATCTGGGTCTCACCCTGTGCCGTTATAAAAGTCATAATTTGGACTATACAGTATGTGTTAAATGCTCAATAATGTATGTGATATCACCAGAGAGATGTATTATATTTGTTGTGTTTTGTTTCCTTTTTAGACCACAGAAAGAGTAGCCGCTGCCTTGGCAGCAGCTGATTGGGGATCCTAATAAAATACTAATACACTCGCCTGTGTGTGTTATTTGGCCAGCCAAGTATGCAGTAAACAGTGAACAGTATAGCTGGAAGCAAGGTGACACACCACAGACACAAAGCCTAGCAGGCATGTGATTGACAGGCCAGACAGAGATGGGGGGGATGGGGGAAGAGATGAAGACAACCAGCCTCATGTTCTATTTAACAACAACCCAAATAGAGGAGAAACGAGGGGAAAATGCTAGTCCCTGAGGTCATTAAAGTTTGATGGCAGATCCAGCACATCTCCCCAACCAGGAGCAAAAACTCCTAACAAAAAACAAGCAATCAATCAACTGATTTGGCCAAAGTCAAAGGAACCAATAAGATCCCAGGCCTCTCATTACCCATTCAGAAGCTTCATTTGGACTCAGGGGGTGACATGAGAGCCTTGTGTGTTCCTCTGTGCCCTCTTCATTAGTTTGACTCTGTTCAGATTGATTTGTGACTGGAACAAACTTTGCACCAGTCCCACATCATTGTTCTCAGAAAGACAGCAAGTTCTACCACCTCACCTAGCAGGCAACCAATAGACCTTGCTTATGGCTATCAAGCTCATTCAATTTGATCTAACTACTAGCCTCAACCAGCAGATAGAAACATTGTTTTAGAACCTATAATATAATTAAGTGCACACTGTCTTGTTGACAGATTTAACAAATAAACACAAAACACAGTATTTATTAGTCCTAAGTAGAGTTGTGTCACTCTAACCAGAACTCTGCTCCATCTACTACAGTTATGGGGCTCTGTTGCTATGGTATAGGTGAGAGTTGACTGACAGCTAGTCAAGCTCCTATAGTTCCACTGTCACAGGAGGCACATCTATAAACAGATCCGGCTGTCAATGTGACAGGTTCTCATTAAGACACACACACACACACACACACACACACACACACACACACACACACACACACACACACACACACACACACACACACACACACACACACACACACACACACACACACACACACACACACACACACACACACACACACACACACACACACACACACACACACACACAGAGCAATGGCCTTGGGAGACAAAATGGTGTGACATCTGCAAAAGGACAGAGACCACCACTAAATCGAGAGTGAAAATATAGTGATAAAGTGTATTGATAGATGGGTACTGACAGACAGAGGGAGCAAGGGGGAGGGACAGAGAAAGAGAGAGGGGGGTTGGAGAAAGAGAGAGAGTGATAGCGAGAGAGAGAGAAAGAGAATAGCAGGGCTAGAGAGAGAGAGATGGGAAGAGAGTGAAGAGACTGCTGACTCATGGCTGTCTTAGGTGTTTCTAATGTCCGCAGTGAGACAATCGATCAAAGGCTTAATTTTCCCACTCAATTCATCCCGCAGTGCTAACCGCTAGCAGCCACCAGCTGGGCCAGCAGCCTCCCTGGAAGCCAACCAACACCTAGCAGAAAAAGCAGCCTGTCCAAGCCCAACACAGAGCATGCTACTGCCAGCTCAATGCAAAGAAGCCAAATGAGAAAAGAAATGTAGCTGCCTAGTTCACTCTATTTTCTCTGGACAGTCATCAATAGTAAATAGAAATATTCATACTACAGCTAGCGCTACTGGGATATGCTATTTAAATCTGACAGTAAAATAATAGAATACGCTCCACCTGTCATTTTCACTTCTGCTCAGTTTGCTTAATGCAGACCCCCACCACCCAACCATACACTGATATACACACTCACATGTACACACACTGCCTACTGCGTCCCGCCTCAGAGATGGCTACGTCACACACGAGCACACACACGCCATATTGTGCCACCAATACACACAGGCTATCCCACCATCCACTGCTTCAAACCCCCACACAGGAACGTATCCTCTATCCCACATCACCACCAACAAACCACACAAACCTACTCCCCTTTGAATATTTATAACCATCTGTGGTAACTTACATCTTGTGTGTTTAAAAGACTGCTGGATCCCATCCACCTGTTTGAGAGTGAGAGTGAGACAGAAAGAGAGAAAAAGAAAGGGGGGATGTAGGGAAAGAGTGATGAATGGGAGGGAGTTATAGAGTTGCAGATGGATGTTGAGTCGTGTAATCGCTCGAGGGGAATGTTTGAGCCCTATTCACTCCCTCTTTCCAGCTCTCATTTGACCACTCCCAAACCCTCCTCCTCTTCTCTCCTCTTTCCCATCCATCATGCCTCCACCTTCTCTTGCTCGTTTTCTCTCTCCATATTTTCAGTATCTCATCAATGTATTGAGATCTTTAAAGCTCTTTCTGTATCAGCTATAATATCAATTAAAAACAGATTTCCAATGGAAATCTCTGTAATCACAATTCTACTAATTTCTATCACCAACATGTTGTATTTCCTTATAAACACTAATACTTGCTCTTTAAAAGAGCCTTTGATTCCCACTATCTCTCTCTGCCTTACTCACACAAAAGGACACAGATGGCCTAACACCTACACAAAACAGCCCACCCAGCAACACATTCACATGCCTGAGGTGAACCCAAATCCTGTCCAAAATGGCCCTGGTACAGTAAGGCAGAGGAACCCCTAAGGATAGCTATAGATGAAGAGGACCTTGATCTCTAGGTAAGCCTTGGGTCCTGGGGAAGTGTCATCATTATCATGTGTCGGCTTATCAGATTGTTGTCAATGGAAGTTGCTTTAGCATCCGTTATAAAACCTTCTCACATCACATAACTATCCCCAGCCCGAGAGACCAAGTCTGTCATTTAGCCATTACAAGTACCAGCCCATCAATAAGGCCAATCAAGACCGCAATGCAATCAAGCCTCTTTAAAAAGGAGAATGAATCCAAATCAGGCGCCACTGAGTCACTGTATAATCAAGCTATGACGGAGAGGGTTTAAGCATAGCAGGCCGCATGGAGAGAAATTATGATGCTGGTAGGTTGTGTATTCTAGCACAATGTGATATGTAGTGCTGTTGAACAATAACTTAGTGGATTATAATTACATTCATTAGGATACATTTTTTTCTCCCATAATTACTCCCACATTACTTGAGGGGTTTCAAGTGCTAAGCGGTGCTAAGCAACGGTGGTGTCACAAACCTTTCTGTCATGAGGCGTGAATGAGTTCCGTCTGGGGCACAAATGGCCATTTTAGGTGAAAAGAACATGACAATCTCATAAATTTTGAGGACCAGCTTCACAGAAATTGCACTGTTTACCAAGAAAAGCATTCAAATCCTGTGTATTTTTCTGACCTGGCCTGGGTTTCAAATACTTAAAAAATGTATTCAAATACATTGAGCTTGGCTTGAGTCTACCTGGCGTGCCAGATGGGGCAGGTTTGCAATTTTAGTAGGCTACTCTTTCCTGTTGGTTTATTAAACCAGACAGGCTCAAACAAGTATTTGAATCAAATTCACATGTATTTGAAACTCAGGTGTGGTATTTTCCCCATCCCCCCCCCCCCCCCCCCCGACATGAAAACTAAAGTTTTCGCAGACAGTATGCCACTTTTAGGAAGTGTTTATGTATGAATTCGTCCCAGATAAGCAGGCTGCTGGTGTTGGGACGGAGGTGTAGTTTTGTTTTTGTTTCACCATACGCCAGAGTCCCATTGTAACATTACAGTTCAACATCTGCCTGAACAAGCCAAGGGAGAGAGAGAGGGGGGGAGAGGGAGAAGGAGAGAAAAACAGGAACAGAGAGATGGGTAGATCAAGAGAGGTTACATTTTTAGAGCAAAGGGAAAGAAAGAGAAAAGGACAGAGGATAGACACAGTAGCAGAAAGGCAAGACAGACAGACAGACATGACAGATATGAGAGGCCTAAGTAGGGTTAAAGTGATGAAGTTAAATCTCTCCAGAAGGCAATTAGAGCTCAATGAATCCCATCTATCTCCTGCAGACAGGGCGTCATTTGGGCAGGAGGGGAGGGCCACTACTGTCATCTCCCTCACTCCCTCCGCTAGGCTATCACACTGCAGTGACAGACCTCAACAACAGAAGGAAAGGGAAACCAGCACCATACCGTCCTGCATGTGGCCTTGTCATACTACACATGTACACACACATACAGACACACACACACTCTCACACCCATGAACGGATGCACACGGGCACACATAACACGGACACACCCACATGCACACGTTCACACACACGTGGACACACACAGCAAGCACACACACGAATGCACTCACACAGACACATGAATGGATAAAAAAGCACACACATTTGTGTTTTATCTCCCCACTTTCACAGCGATCTCCCCCTCCTTGATGGCATATCTCTCCTTAGTGCCTCCCTCAACCTCACTGGCGATTTATCTTTCCATCTTTCCATTTTGTCTGCTTTTCATGTGTCCCTCCCTCCCACCCCCTCTCCTTACTTTTATCCTATCTAGCTTTGGATCACACACATCTCTCTCACTTTCTCGATGTATTTATTGTGTGGTGGAGAAATCTCTTCTCGTCACTCATTATCTTGGATCAGTGAATTAATTGCAATGTGCTTCTAATTTCACATAGCCACCTCACTGCTTTACACAGGGGAAAAGTCTGCACAGTAGAACTGTGTAAAACTGAACCCTCTTCATATTCATTTGCATTCATCCAACCCTGTTCAAACCTTCTGAGTCAGAGAGAGAAAAGATTAGAGATGGTTTTGGATGACTTTAAATATCCGGCCATGAAGAATAAGCCGAGGCTGCGGATCCGTACGTAACCGTCCTGCCCCCCTGGATCTTTTTTTCCCCAGAGCTGAAGGTCCGATTCAAGTTCTGCACATGTTATTTTACGTATCTGCTGCTCTACCTCCCCTTCACGTTTCTCTCTTTATTCACCTTCTTCTGAACCCTCAACCAATTTGATCGACATGATGATGTAGCCTGTCTCGGCCTTGTATTACTAAGGGTAATTTTGGACGAAGGCTGCCACTTTCTCCGTCTGTTGTAACTAAGGATATTGCAGCAGCATAAGCAGGGCGCAGACTACACCTTGCATTTGGGGAAAAACAATCTGATTTTTAAACAGACACATACATTTGCGATGATGTAATCTTTATAGTTATGCTGCCATATTGTATCCTGAAAAAGAACACTTATACTTTGACTGCTTTTCTGCTCCCTACCATGCCAATGTTGCAATGATGATGAAAAAATGTAATTAAATCATTATTTAGACTGCATGTCTGTGTCTTGCTTGTGTTTGATATGCTGCCTAAATAGCTGCATGTACTCCCTTCTGAAAAAAGAACATGACATTGCTAATTAGACTGCCTGTTTGTGTCATGCTTATGTTTGCAATAGCCTAGCCTACTGTTCCAACAGTCAAAGAAGTTTGTTAAACAACATATGGATCATGTGCAACATGTCGAAGTTGGTAGACTACAACAGGACAAGACGTCCGATCATTAAAGCGGCAGCAGAGTGAGCAGCAGCTATGCAAAAATATATATATACGTACTGTAGAGACCTCTCGGATGTTTAGTTGGCAGGAAGAAAGGTCCAGGAAAAGTTGGATCTGCAACCACTCTGTTAAGAATAATAGTCTCCAGCAGTCTTAGAAAATAGCTGGAACCAGTGAGTCTGTGTACTGTAGGCCCTCAGATTCACAACACAAAAGCCCATCAGATATATCAACACAGATGAAAACATACTGTATGAACACATTCAAAACCACAAATGACTTAACCGTAGACAACTGCCTTAAACAACAACCTTTCTTAGCCTTTCTTATTTCTGATGTCCCTAGACTTCCAGGCAAATTGTGACTCTCATGATGTTATGAACATCAGAACATTCAGTGCATTACAGAACAACTGTAGGAGAGAGCAAATATTTTACTCATTGTACAGGAATCAAATATGACAGCTTCACTCAATTACTGCAGCAGCTAGCTGTAGAGTGACACATTTGTAAAAATATATTCCCCCACCACATCCACCATCAAATCCTCTATGAATACACACACGTGCACCACATCATGCACAGAAAGACAAACACCAAACAAACACTCTAGTGTGCAAAATTGTAAATAGTATGCACACACACGTTCTTTCTCTCGCTCGCACTCTCTCTCTCTCTCACACACACACACACACACACACACACACACACACACACACACACACACACACACACACACACACACACACACACACACACACACACACACACACACACACACACACACACACACACACACACACACACACACACACACACACACACACACACACACACACACACACACACACACACAGGGCCGGCTCCAGGCATAAGAGTCATAAGTGTTTTTTAAATGTATTTTTATAGTCAGCGGGGGTCTCAACTTACTTTTGAGAGTTAGAATAGTAGAAGTATAGTAGAATAGTAGAATAGAATAGTAGAAGACTCAAGGTGCAAGTTCGAAATTTGGGTGTGCATCAGTAGTTCTCTTGTTTTGTCAGTAACTGACAGTCACTCAATTAGCCATGTCAGCTAACAATTTTTACATTGGTAAGTTAGTCTAGATAGTTATCTAAACTTTTAGTAATCATGGCTGAATACCAACCAGGCACACTGGGCGTGTGCCCAGGGGCCCTGACCTCCAGGGGGCCCCCATTGATTTTGCTAGTCACTCCCACTCAGATATCATTCCATGACATAAGTCATGACAAAATGTGTAGAATAGCGGGAAATTAGCTTTAAAACATTATCGCTGCCCCATGAAAACATGTGTAGAACTGCAGAAAACCTGCAACATATTCTCTATGCCTGCCCCATGGCTAAATGTGTAGAATTGCAGAAAATTAACATTAAAACTCACGTTTTTCTCTCTGACGTCAAGAGGGGGGAGCCACAAAAGGAATGTGAGTGGAATGGGAATAGTTTTTTTGAGACAATCCCTTTGGGTTTCACAACAGGGACTCCCCAAGCAACAATACAAATGAGGAGAAAAGCAGCTCCTATAACACACAACTGATTGCATACAAATACACAGGCAATGTAAAATACTGTGTGACTACACAGCCTCTTTGATAACAGTAGGCCTATCGGTTATAGAGATACTTTAAATTAGTAATCCATAGGCTAGTTCTGAAACAAAACACTCAGATGCTAAAGAAGTTTATATAGTAGCTTAGGCCTATATAAACACATACATACAGTGCTAGTCCAAAGTTTGGACACACCTACTCCTTCAAGAGGTTTTCTTTATTTTGAATATTTTCTACATTGCAGCTTAATAGTGACGACATCAAAAACTATGAAATAACACATATGGAATCATGTAGTAACCAAAAAGGTATTAAACAAATCCAAATATATTTTAGATTTTAAAAGTATGCACCCTTTGCTTTGAGGACAGCTTTGCACACTCCCATCATTCTCTCAATCAGCTTCGCCTGGAATGCTTTTCCAACAGTTGAAATAGTTCCCACATATGCTGAGCACTTGTTGGATGCTTGTCCTTCACTCTGCCGGCCAACTTATCCCAAACAATCTCAATTGGATTGAGGTTGGGTGATTGTGGAAGCCCAGTCATCTGATGCAGCAGTCCATCACCCTCCTTGGTCAAATAGCGTGTAATTTTTCTGTTGAAAAACAAATCATAGTCCCACTAAGCGCAAACCAAATGGGATGGCTAGCCATGCTGGTTAATTGTGCCTTGAATTCTAAATAAATCACAGACAGTGTCACCAGCAAAGCACCCCCACACCATCACACCTCCTCCTCCTCCATGCTTCACAGTGGGAACCACACATGCTGAGATCATCCGTTCACCTACTCTGCGTCTCACAAAGACATGGCAGTTGGAACCAAAAATCTCAGATTTGGACTCACCAGATCAAAGTACATATTTCCACGGTCCAGTCCATTGCTCGTGTTTTTTGGCCCAAGCAAGTCTCTTCTTCTTATTGGTGTATTTAAAAGCGGTTTCTTTGCAGCAATTAGACCATGAAGGACTTATTCACGCAGTCCCCTCTGAACAGTTGATGTTGAGATATGTCTGCTATTTGAACTCTGTGAAGCATTTATTTGGGCTGCATTCTGAGGTGCAGTTAATGAACTTATCCTCTGCAACAGAGGTAACTCTGGGTCTTCCTTTCCTGTGGAGGTCCTCATGAGAGCCAGTTTCATCATAGCGCTTGATGGCTTTTGCGACTGCACTTGAAGAAACTTTCAAAGTTCTTGACATTTTCCAGATTGACTGACCTTCATGTCTTAAAGTAATGATGGACTGTCATTTCTCTTTGCTTATTTGAGCTGTTCTTGCCATAATATGGACTTGGTCTTTTACCAAATAGGGCTATCTTCTGTATAACACCCTTAACTTGTCACAACACAACCGATTGGCTCAAACGCATTAAGAAGGAAAGAAATTCAATAAATTAACTTTGAACAAGGCACAACTGTTAACTTCTTGGCGCACCCATCCCGTTAGCGGGATCATTTTCGTCAACATCCTCTGAATTGCAGAGCGCCAAATTCAAATTAAACTACTAAAAATATTTAATTTTCATGAAATCAGAAGTGCAATATAGCAAAACACAGCTTAGCTTGTTGTTAATCCACCTCGTGTGTCAGATTTCAAAAAAGCTTTACAGCAAAAGCTATCCAAGCGTTTATGTTAGGACATCGCTCTCAGCAGACAAAACATCACAAACAGCTAGCAGCAAAGTAGATTGGTCACGAAAGTCAGAAAGGCAATAAAATTAATCACTTACCTTTGATGATCTTCGGATGTTTGCACTCACAAGACTCCCAGTTACAAAATAAATGTTCCTTTTGTTTCATAAAGACTATTTTTATATCCAAAATACCTCCATTTGGTTGGCGCATTTTGTTCAGAAATCCACAGGCTCGAGCGGTCACGACGTGGCAGACGAAAATTCCAAATAGTATCCATAAAGTTCGTAGAAACATGTCAAACGTTTTTTATAATCAATCCTCACGTTGTTTTTACATTAAATAATCAATAATATTTCAACCGGACCGTAGCTTTTTCATTAGGAGAGAGAGAGAAATTGTCTGCTCCAAGCTGTTGCACATGCAAAACTCTGCTGGCACCCAGCAATCCACTGACGTAATGTGACCGTTCTCGCTCATTTTTCAGAATAAAAGCCTGAAACTATGTCTAAAGAAAGTTCACACCATATGGAAGCCATAGAGAAAGGAATCTAGTTGATATCCCTTTAAATGGGGGGAAGGCATGCAATGGAACAGGGAGATTTGTTTCTCTTAGGCATTTCCTTGTTGGATTTCCCTCAGGTTATTGCCTGCAATATCAGTTCTGTTATACTCACAGACAATATTTTGACAGTTTTGGAAAGTTTAGTGTGTTTTCTATCCTCATCTGACAATTTTATGCATATTCTACATTCTGGGCCTGAGAAATAGGCAGTTTCATCTGGGTACGTTTTTCATTCAAACATCAAAATAACGGCCCCTACACTCAACAGATTAATTGAAATGCATGAAGCTGGTTGAGAGAATGCCAAGAGTGTGCAAAGCTGTCATCATGCAAAGGGTGGCTACTTTGAAGACTTTCAAATATAAAATATATATAAAATATATTTTGATTTGTTTAACACTTTCTGTTTTCCACATGATTCCATGTGTTATGTGTTTTGTATTCACTATTATTCAATAATTTAGAAAAAAAGAAAAATACCCCCCCCCACCCCAAAAAAAACTAACCTTGGATTGTGTAGGTGTGTCTAAACTTTTGATTAGGGCTGTATAGTAGGCAGCCTATAGGGCAGGGATATAATATGGACGTGTGATTGTCTGATAGTACTCTATACATTTAGGTGATAAATGGATGCAGAATGCATGAAAACAAAGCTGTTTTACAACAGTAGCGCAACTGACTACCTAAAGGACTCTTTAGACTGAGTGCTACTAGTCCATCTAGTCTATGCTGTAACATGGCTCTTCTCTCATCTTCCTTAATTTTGCCTTTGTGGGACAAACTTAAACAAAATGCATTCATGGAATGAATTACGATTTTCTTTTTTAAATACCCCTGCTATGTGACAATCAGTGGTGTTTGCAATGACAATATGCCTCTATAGTAGTCTAACATTTAGCCTACTTGCCACAATGAAGCATACAAAAAAAACTAGACCATGTACTATTACAGCATACACAGTAACAACTATGCACTTGGCGACTTATGTTTATTTGTCGTTCCAAAGCATCCATAAAAACAACCATTCGACAGAGACACTCCTCGGCAGGACAGGCTTTGGTAAGCATCCCATTACTGCCATGGCTACGTTAGGTTACTGAGCTGGTAATGACGCTCTATGGACGTCTCTTCCCGACCCTCTGGGCTGATCGCACACTTCTACCGACTCTGCGTCCTTGCCATGTGGCCTGAACTGCAACATGTGTGTTAATGTTGCATAATTCAACATTTTTCAATTCAACAATTTCTTCCAACTTCTCTTGTATCAATGTCTAAAACAAACAAATTATCCTTCAATAGATAAATGAACTCTCAAGATGCAGTATATATATATATATGTAGAGGATAACATGGCGGAAGGCTAACGGCAACCTATAACCTATATAGAATTATAAACATAATGTAAATGGTTTAGCACTTTTTTTTACTTACCTCCTTTCGCCGGTTTAGGAGGGGAATTCCCGCTACATTCTACTGCAGGTGTCCGCGCGCTGCGCTATCTCTCGCGTGCACAGAGCACCAAAGCTCCAGGACAGCCCGCTTTCAGCGCGCGACGTGACCGGAATAATTTCGCGCCTTTAGCGCGGGATTGGTACGAAATCCTCCACGGGACAAGAAAGAGAGGTTAGTACCGACCTTTTTCTGCTCATAAATCAATTAATTTCTCAACCTTTTAGCGTTTTCCCTCTCTAGACGAAATCAGCTCATTGTCTCTACACAGTATGAAGCATCCCACACATGGATCAATCAACGAAACGCATAGATTACACATGCACTGCAGCTGGTTGCCGCTCATAGAAGCGCAGCCAATCCAACCCTTCTCCAATATGGTCACTATCTGCAGGCATAAAGGAAGGCATGTAGGAAGGGGAGGCGGGTGGAGAAGGGGGGATTGAGCGCTATAGTTGGAGGGGGAATGGAATATGAGGGAGGGGGTGTGATGGGTATTGTTACAAGGACAACCTGAGATTCCTCAAGGGTGAATGCTCCCCAATAGTGATTCCTGAAACATTTCTGCTCCCTCTCACACACAATACAACACTATATTACACCACCTCCACCTTCTCTATCTCTCAGGGTGGGTATGTGAGGACAAGATGAAAGAATGGCAGGTCCGCTTGAGAAAAAATGGCCACGGTTTTCCTCTCTATTCAACAGATATTGTATTCAGACAATGTTCCGTTTCATTTGGTTATTTTCCTCTATTTCCCCCTGTATTTTCTAGAGGTGAGAGCTCCCCACAAGCAATCACACTGCCTTGAATATGAACGGGTGTCAGTGACGAGTGCAAAACTGAATTACTTTACACATTGTCTGATGTCAGACCCTGGCACAAAAATGTCAGTCATTGTCTATCCATATCAGACGTCTCAATCTCAATCTGTGAGAGGGTGAGAAGTTAAACCAAATAAATGATAAGATGACTCTGTCAACATGTCAGAGGGATGAATAGGATGAAGAATAAAATAGGTGGCATATAAAAGGGAGAAAGCTGGAGGTTTTTATGTAAACCTGTCAAAAATATGAATTTATGTCCAGTAAATTGTCACACTGACTTCATGATGAGATGCCATATAAATGAAGCTCAATGTTTATACATTTACATTTACAATTCAAACACTTCTTCCCTGTAAAACAAGGTAGTGTTTAGTGGATAATATCCAGTGGCGACCCATCATTCAGGGCAGATGGGGCAGAGCCCACATTTTTTGATTTTTTGGGGGGAGGGGCCTGCCTGTTTTGCATGTTATTTTGGCATTAATATGTGTCGCATATCAGTTTAGCAAACAATGTAAAAAAATATATAGATATATCATTGAGTTAAAAAAGTTGCATACAAACATGGTCTCGTCTTTGTTTTCTTGGGTAAGGCAACTCCAAAATGCAGGTGTTTCAGCCTAGCTCAGTACTTTCCGTGGTGGTGGGGCAAGCCAGTAGAAAATACGGAGCATTGAGCGGTGTTCTGTCATTCATGGGGATACTACTTCACCACCAAGTCTAAGGATAGAGCTCTAAAATTCCTGCCCCTTGTGTGCTGCTATAGAGTTACATTAGTAGTGCCCATCCAAGAAGGCTCAAGGTGATTGGCCCCAGATAAAATGACATCTAATCACGTTATATCTACAGTAGCTTTGATTGGACAACATCATACTTCCATACTTTTTAGCTAGCAGTCATCATGATGAATCAATCTGACAATCTACTGGCAAATCCTTTTTAATCCTTGTCATATGAAGAGAATTAATGAAGAGAAATTATAGATCAAACGTATCTGTGCACATCGGCCATTGGACATAAACATTACATAGCAAGTTGGAAATCACAAATTCAACAATGAGTGGTTTGGAAGGAATCAGTGGCTAACGGCAAACATTACAAAGCAATCATTAGCCTGTTATTCAGTGGAGTGGCTGTGTGGTCCCAAGTCTAAGATTAAGGGTCTCTTTTCCTAGTTTAAAATTATAAACATCAAAACAACTGTTAATTCAGAACTGCAAAATATGACTTTAGTGAGTTCAAGACAACTGGCAACTCTGGAGAAACGAGCTACGACTGAGAAAATACGTTTTAAACTTTCATCCAACTTGTAATTGTAAATTTGGACCTCGGGCATCTTTCTAAAGCTACGACCTGAAAATCACTGACGTCATCATGATTCAACCCTTTTTTCCAGAGTTCCCAGTTGTCTTGAAAGCACCATAAATCCAGAGAATGCCAGACTTTGATGACAAAGTCTGATGACAAAATTTGCCCATGAAAGGACCGCCGTGCCACCTTCCTGTTCAAGTGAGCACAGCACAACAAGGTGAGACTAAAAATGTCTTGTATGCTGCTGCATAAATTATGTAATATGCCAGGGAGATGTATACTGCAGCTAAGAAAGTAATAGTAAGTGTATGTTGTGTAGTAAGCTGTTAGTAGCCCATGTGCCTCACCCTAATTATTTGGTCTATTTTCACCTCTTAATTTAGCCTACTTTTCTGACTTGGTGGTGCACATGTAGCCTATAACCTGTTTTTGAGAAATGTAATCATTGAATATTGTAAGAGATTTCATTGTCTGCTTAAATGTGTCACGCATCCTCCTGCTCTCTCTCTCTCTCTCTCTCTCTCTCTCTCTCTCTCTCTCTCTCTCTCTCTCTCTCTCTCTCTCTCTCTCTCTCTCTCTCTCTCTCTCTCTCTAGCCAGGCTGCTCATCATTACACACACCTGTCACCATCATTGGGCGCAGCTGCGCAATATTGGACTCACCTGGACTCCATTATTTTGTTGATTACCCCCCTATATCTGTCTGCTCCCTGTGTCAGCATTGATGTGGTTATTTTTCCCGACGCTGTTCCTGTTCTATTTCATGCCCGTTGTTTATTAAATGTACTTGCTTCTCGTCTCCAACGTCGATCCTCACAGAAGGCTGACACCACGAAAGGAAGAATCAGAGAGTTTTTTTTGTTTTGGTTGGTGTTGGGTCCGGGTGCCGTCGAAACGGGGGTGCCTCAGGTCGCTCATCGGTCTTCCATGCTTTAGCTGGCTCAAGAGGTCTTCTTGCCTCGGGTGGCTCGGCAGGCGCCCACCTCACGTCATGTTTCAGCCGGCCCGTCAGGCTCCCATGACTGAGTGGGATCGTCAGGCTCTCACACCTCAGTGGGATCGTCAGGCTCTCACGCCTCAGCTGGATCGTCAGGCTCCCACGTCTCAGCCGGCTCGTCAGGTGTCTACGCCTCAGCCAGCTTGTCCAGTGCCCATGCCTCAGCAGTCCCACTTCCCCTCTCTGGCGCTCGATGGTGCCAGGCTTCCCTTCATTACGCACACCTATCACCATCATTACGTGTTACCTGTCACTATCATTTCCCCCTTTATTTTTCCCTACGGTTCTGACTTGAACACTGTAAAAATGGCCCATGTTCTGAATTCTCTTGCTGTACATTTCAAAAGAACTGATCAAATAGTTATGTTGTGTACGTCTGTCCTAGCTCGCTCATTAATGTCTTAATCAAAATTACGGATTGCCTCTTATCCGCTTGTCGTCCCCATATGCCATAGTTTGTACATCTCAATTGTCAGTAGAAACCACATTTGTTTAAGCAAGTCAGCAATATCAGCCATGTTTTTATAAAAGGCAGTAAATGAGGCTGAATGATCTGTTTCGCTGCCAGACAAGGCTCCGCTGATAGCCATTTGTAGTATAGTGCAAATAATGTGTTGTTTAGTGTTGTGTCTTTGCTGGCATGCATCCCACATTTACATTTTTTTGCCCCACCAAGATTTACATGCTACAACTGATAATATCACAGGGAGAAATTAAATATCAATGTGGATAGGGGGCCATGTCTACCAGAGATAGTCTGTGTCCTATGGTGTACTTTTACATTCTCTCTCTCTCTCTCTCTCTCTCTCTCTCTCTCTCTCTCTCTCTCTCTCTCTCTCTCTCTCTCTCTCTCTCTCTCTCTCTCTCTCTCTCTCTCTCTCTCTCTCTCTCTCTCTCTCTCATGGACACACACACACACATGTTTACGTTTTAGTATTCAAAGACGTTCTCTACCAAATCAAAATCAAATCAAATCAAATCAAATCAAATTTTATTTGTCACATACACATGGTTAGCAGATGTTAATGCGAGTGTAGCGAAATGCTTGTGCTTCTAGTTCCGACAATGCAGTGATAACCAACAAGTAATCTAACTAGCAATTCCAAAACTACTGTCTTATACACAGTGTAAGGGGATAAGGAACATGTACATAAGGATATATGAATGAGTGATGGTACAGAGCAGCATACAGTAGATGGTATCGAGTACAGATGGTATCGAGTACAGATGTCTATCGATCAAGTACCGATCGAGTACCTGTCTAACGATCAAACCCATGCCATTGCCAAACGTGCACTAAACCTCACACAGCAAGGGAAAATACAGCAGTGTATTCAGGGAACAGCGGGAAATACAGACCAAGGGAAATGAGGGCAGATAAACAGAGGCCGGAGGGTGCTGCTAGGGAAAATTATGGAGTGAGTTCGGAGGCTCATGTTAGATTAGAACACAGTGATTTGACTGACATCTCTCTCTCTCTCTTTCTGCCTCTTTCTAAAACACACAATCTGGCCTTGTTAACCATCAGTATTGCTGATGACCTCAGTTGTATTAAAATGCAGAATGAGCCAGCGATCATAAGGGCCAGTCAAACGCCCATATACCAGACGCTACACTTGTGTCCTTGAAACAGGGTGCAAAGACACACATGTATACATGCATACACACACGCGCGTGCACGCACACACACACTTGTATAATTGTATCAACCACTTACCTGACCAGGTAAAACTCTGAGCCCTTGCTCTGGGCTAGGGGCATCTTTTAGAGCACAGTTTTTCCTGGTCAGATTACACTGTCAGGAAAACTCTTGACCCTGTATATAGTGTCACATCATAAAGACCTACTAGTGTCCTGTCTGACAGCAGGCCTGACTGCGCCCACATACTAGGTTCAACATGTGGGCGGTGTGCCTTGCATACCCCCTTAAAATATATTTAGTTGAAAAACGAGAAAAAAGCATCAATATTACTGTTTGTCCCTTTTGAGACACCATAGCAACAACATAGACATCCAATTTGTAAGTCGCTCTGGATAAGAGCGTCTGCTAAATGACTTAAATGTAAATGTAAATATACACTTCCTCAAAATAGTCGCAATTAATCGAAGATAAACCAAGATATTTTGTAATACATTTTGACGTTTTTGCAGATGAGGTCTTAGTTGCCAAAGTTGAAAAAAATCTAACTTAGATGTTTGCAAAAAATGTGGCATCTAACAACAATTTGCATGAAAACTACATAATGTTCCAAAATGCATACTTGTGTTCTATCTAGAGCATATTATAGCGAGTATGTACCGGAAGTTCTATAAGCATACTTGGCAGGTCTGGAAAACAAAGCGCACATGGGTGCATACTTTTCCATTCTCTTCACCGGGGAGGGTATCCCATAACAAATTGCAACACAGAGAAAATTCCCACTTCAGAGAAAATGTTCCAGGGGATTAAGGAATAACTTTGTCAAATGTAAGTATTATGTTTATTTATTCACCAAATGATGTTAAAATGTTCAACTCATTTCTTTCATATGAATTCAAATGTTGAGTCATTGCTCTTTACCCGGACAGTTCCTTAATCCTGAATTGGTAAACTTGCTCGCCAGCTAATGATGATTGTAGCAAATCTTTTTTTTCTATTTGTTTTCAGGGGCAGATGGCAACTGATGCCTTCATTTCACTCTATGGCATTGGCCTGGCAGGACAAAATAGTCATTCCTGACTGGTTTAGAGGTAAGTCATTTTAACAACATCTGATTAAAAATGTAGAAAAGGCAGCTAGCTGTGTTCTGTTTAATCTAGGTGCGCTAGCAAACCAAGTTACTTGTGTATTCTTACATGATCAGTCAATAAATGCATGCATTGTCTATTTACCTAATGTTAGCTAACATCTGTCACTTCCCCTCCCCTCGTGTTTCACCATTACATATAAAGAAAACATTTTGAATAATGAAATGATCAATTAAATGTAAATCGGTGACAACTTGATCAAGCCTATGAATATGCAAAGCTGTTTACAAAACCATTGCACATGAACAAAAACATATTTTTTTGCAGTGAAGTAAATGTCTCCTCCCATGGTGTTAGGTTTCTTCTCTGTTCTCCTCAGGTTTAAGCACATCCTACCCCATCACCTAGACAGAATTTTGGATCCTCCCGCCCACAAGGTAAATCACCCTATCCCAGGAGTTTATTCAGCAGTGTGCAACATCACTATGTTAGAAGTAGATCCACACATTATTCTTTATTATGCAGAATTGTCAGCTCATTGTAAGATATGAAGCTCATTCTAAAATACAGATGTGGGCATTTTCTGCCCCAGGGAACTGCACTCTGCATGTTTTTATTCCTGCTCAGCAAAGACCACAATTAGTTGAATGAGGCGTTAGTGAAAGACTGGAAAAAAAAACTGCAAACTCCTGTGTAGAAACAACCCATGGCCTTCGTGACAAAATTTGCCCTCGTATTGAACGTTAATCTCCTCGATGTTGCTCACTTGGGGATGCTCAAAGGTGTATTCTACAGAGCCATTTACTTTATGTTCGTATTCTTATCTTCTATTATTTCTTATTTTTGTTGCATTGTCGAGAAGGAACCTGCAAGTAAGCATTTGGTTGGACCATGTGTATCCGGTACATACAACCAATAAAACTTGAAACTTGACTTGTTTTGTACAAGGGGCTGTGTTCTAAGGATTCATCCATAGATACAGGAAAGCAAATAAAAGGGTTAATACTTATCAAAAATGACAAGTGTTGATGTCTCGGCACTGTTCTGGTTTTGAGGCTCGGGCATCTGGGGGCTGCAGTTACATTTACATTACATTTAAGTCATTTAGCAGACGCTCTTATCCAGAGCGACTTACAAATTGGTGCATTCACCTTATGACATCCAGTGGAACAGTCAGTTCATCTGTCTAATCCCCTGTAAGGAGAGAAAGGCATTAATACTATTACAATGGTGTATTAATTTAATGTAATATATATTCCCGTTTGAAATGCATGCATATCATTAAATTGGACATGTTCTCCTCCATGTTCTCCTATAATGTGCCAGTGTTTGTTTTGTATCCAGTGCATTTATCTTACGTTAGGATGAAGTAGTCTAGGTCTTCTAATCTAATTGTATTGCATCATATCACTTATCAATTAGCTATCAATGCGTAACGTGAATATAAAACCAAACTATCTTGAACATCAGTGTCATTTAATAATATGCATGGATGTAATACATTATATATACAAAAGTATGTGGACACCCCTTCAAATTAGTGGATTCGGCTATTTCAGCCACACCCGTTGCTGACTGGTGTGTAAAATCGAGCACACAGCAATCTCCAATGAAGAGCTCACACAAGCTCACAGAATGGGACTGCCGAGTGCTGAAGCACATAGCTTTTTTGATGCTGACTACGTGATGATGCAGGCTACGTGATGATGCAGTTTCCTGTTCATGTTAGAGGTCATGTCAAAGTATTTAGGTGCTCTGCGGTCTCCCATACTAGACGGTTTTCTCTCTCAGGAGTTCTTGGAAGATCGCCCTTGAAGAACGGGAGAACGCAAGTGCGGATTTTGGAACACAGCTTTCTCAAATCAAATCAAAGTTTATTTGTCACGTGCGCAGAATACAACAGGTGTAGACCTTACAGTGAAATGCTTACATGCTCTAACCAATAGTGCAAAAAAGGTATTAGGTGAACAATAGGTAGGTAAAGAAATAAAACAACAGTAAAAAGACTGGCGATATACAGTAGCGAGGTTCTCTAATTGAATGATAACACTTCATTGAAGAATCCCGTCCATAGTTCCCAGTCCTACTAGGAGTAGTACTGTTGACCAATCACAGATGAAGGGGCGTAGACTTTGGCTACTGAACTTCGACTTGCCTCAAGAAAAAAATGTGTTTGCATGAACAGCCAGAAAAAAACCTGCCGAACACCAAGACGAACGAAAGCGTAAACAAATGGCATCATAATATGTGTGGCAACCTTTTCAACTGGGAAGCATGCAAAAGGCTTTAGGAGATGTGGGCCTCCACCTGCCCAAGCAGCGGAGCATCAAAGAGCCCCAGCACCCCCACTTGTGACCCTGGCACAGTATCAACACAGGAACCCTCACATGGCTCGAGCTCTGGCAACACCTCAGTCAAGAGGACAAGCCTAGCCAGCACCACAGTCACTAGTGGGCGCGCACACACACATGCACGCACGCACGCACGCACGCACGCACGCACGCACGCACGCACGCACACACACACACACACACACACACACACACACACACACACACACACACACACACAGAAACACATAGGCCTATATAAACAGGGATGTACAGACAAGCACGTACATATCCACGCATACACCTACTCGCTCAAACACACAAACATACGCAAGCATGCACAAAAACACACTTGTGTAACACCCCCATGCACGTTCTAGACAGGCTCTTGATCTATGAAACAGCTGTGACCAAAGACCTCAGAAGCTGAGCATCTGTTAGGGACGTGCTGGAATGCACACACACACACTTGACTTGACAAATAAAAGGAGCTAAATGAGTTATCCCACAAAGACAATAGCAAATCATTATTGTCATGATACTTTTAAAACAATCTACTCAAATAAATGACATTCAGGAGGAGTAGTAGTGTTTTTGAAGACAACTGATCTTTCTTTACTTTATTGACTTTTTCACAAAGAACTTAAAGATGAATCCCAGGCACCTGGTCAATAATGGATTTGAGAATTAAATTAGGATGTGCTTTAAGCTGATTTACATTCAGACACAGCTTGCATCGCCTTTGAAGGCCGAGACGCAGTGACAGGAACCTCACGGCTGACCTTATTAGAGCCTCTGAGTGAAGACCAGCTGGAGTGGATAACGAAACTGAGACTGTGCAGTTTAAAATGTCACAACGCTGGTACAGGTGTCAGATCTTAACTTGATGATTATTTTTTTCACAAATCATTTTCCTGCTGTATTAGGAAACTGAAATGAGCTCCGAGATTCTTAGAAAATGAGCAGTTCTCTTTCTCTCCATGCGGGTGCAGTCGAGTCATTGAGATCAGGCCTGCTATCAAAATAATTATTTTCTCTCTTGTTTGCTCATAACGCTAGGCCAAGGTCCTATTACTGCAACATTCAAATGTACAAAAATGTATCTGAAATATAGGCATACACATCAACAACCGTCGTTTTATATACACTGATCAAAAATATAAATGTAAAGTGTTGGTCACATATTTCATGAGCGTGTATGGCGAGTGGTTTGCTGATGTCAGTGTTGTGAACAGAGTGCCCCATGGTGGGGTTGGGTTATGGTGTGGGAAGGCATAAGCTACAGACATCGAACACAATTGCATTTTTATCGATGGCAATTTGAATGCACAGAGATACCGTGATGAGATATTGAGGCATATTGTCGTGCCATTCATCCGCTGCCATCACCTCATGTTTCAGCATGACAATTCACAGCCCCATGTCGTAAGGATCTGTACACAATTCCTGGAAGATGAAAATGTCCCAGTTCTTCCATGGCTTGAATACTCAGCAGACATGTCACCCATTGAGCATGTATGGGATGCTCTGGATCGAATTGTACGACAGCATCAGTGGTGGTCAGTGCTGTTTAAGATGAGGGAGGACGATTCATTTTTTATGAGCATGGCCTTATTTCTATTACAGCATATTGGATGACACTCATTCATATTCCATTAACCCAGGACAATGTAACAGCATTAGGTTTAGGCTACTACATGTTGCTAAAGTTTTTTTGTGTCCTAAAAAACTCTCCAGTCCCTAATGATTACAAGCATAACCACTATGCTTGAAAATATAAAAAGTGGTACTCAGTAATGTGTTGTATTGGATTTGCCCAAAACATAACAGTTTTTATTCAGGGAAAAAAGTTAATTGCTTGCCACATTTAATTGCAGCATTATTTTGTTGCATTCAGGATGCATGTTTTGGAATAATTGTATTCTGTACAGGCTTCCTTCTTTTCACTCTGTCAATTAAGTTAGTATTTTGGAGTAACTACAATGTTGTTGATCCATCCTCAGTTTTGTCCTATCACAGGCATTAAAATGCAATGCTCAACTGAGGGATCTTACAAATAACTGTATGTGTGGCATACAGAGATGAGCTAGTCATTCAAAAATCATGTTAAACACTATTATTGCACACAGAGGAAGTCCATGAAACTTATTATGTGACTTGTTAAGCACATTTTTACTCCAGAACGTATTTAGGCTTGCCATGGTAAAGGGGTTGAATACTTATTGACTCAAGACATTTCAACTATAATGTTGTATTAATTTGTAAACAATTTCGAAAATCATAATTACATTTGACATTATGGGGTATTGTGTGAAAGCCAGTGACAAAACATCTCAGTTTAACCTGGTGTCCTAGTTTCAGGCTGTAACTGTCACAGTTATGAGTGAAGAGGTGTGGAGTCAGGCGCAGAGAGCAAAGATGTGGGAAAAACAACACGCTTTAATGTCCCGAAACACAACATGTACAAAGTGAAAACACAAAATGAACAGAAATATAACCGGACAGCGTGTAACCCAAAATACAACAAAATACAACAAAATACACTCAACCAACAAAACAGACGAACAAGCCCGCACGAAACAGAAGCGGGCTAAACAGACTATATATACCCTATCCTAACAATCAAACTAGAAACAGGTGCTACCAATTAGACAAAACTAAACGAACACAGAACAACGGATCGGCGATAGCTAGTAGACCGGCGACGACGACCGCCGAGCGCCACCCGAACAAGAAGGGGAGTCACCTTCGGTAATATTCGTGACAGTACCCCCCTCCTGACGCGCAGCTCCCGCAGCGCGCCGACGTCGGCCTCGGGGACGTCCCGGAGGCCGAGGCGCTGGGCGATCCGGGCGGAGGCGATGAAATTCACTCAACATGGATGGGTCTAGAATATCCCTCGCCGGAACCCAGCACCTCTCCTCCGGACCGTACCCCTCCCAGTCGACGAGGTACTGCAAGCCTCTCACCCGGCGTCTCGAGTCCAGAATAGCTCGTATCTTGTACGCCGGGGACCCCTCGATGTCCAGAGGGGGTGGAGGAACCTCCGGTACCTCATTCTCCTGCATGGGACCAGCTACCACCGGCCTGAGAAGAGACACATGAAATGAGGGGTTAATACGATAATACGAAGGAAGTGATAATCGATAACAAACCTCATTTATTGTCCTCAGGACTTTAAATGGCCCTATACACTGCGGACCCAGCTTCCGGCAGGGCAAGTGGAGAGGCAGGTTACGGGTCGAGAGCCAGACCCTGTCCCCTGGTGCAAACACGGGGGCCTCACTGCGGTGACGGTCAGCGCTCTTCTTCTGCCTTATACTAGCTTGGCGTAATGACTCCTGGACTGCCCTCCAGGTCTCCTTAGAGCGCTGTACCCACTCCTCCACCGCAGGAGCCTCAGTCTGGCTCTGATGCCACGGTGCCAAGACCGGCTGGTACCCCAACACGCACTCAAATGGTGACATGTTGGTAGAAGAGTGGCTTAGTGAATTCTGGGCTATTTCTGCCCAGGGAATATATCTTGCCCACTCGCCTGGCCGGTCCTGGCAATACGACCGCAGAAACCTACCCACCTCCTGGTTGACTCTCTCCACCTGACCATTACTCTCCGGGTGATACCCTGAGGTAAGGCTGACCGAGACCCCCAGACGTTCCATAAATGCTCTCCAAACACGGGAGATAAATTGGGGGCCCCGATCAGAAACTATATCCTCGGGCACCCCGTAGTGCCGGAAGACATGGGTGAAAAGAGCTTCCGCAGTCTGTAGGGCCGTAGGGAGACCGGGCAATGGGATAAGACGGCAGGACTTAGAGAACCGATCCACAACGACCAGGATAGTAGTGTTACCCTGAGAGGGGGGAAGGTCAGTAAGAAAATCCACCGAAAGATGGGTCCACGGCCGTTGTGGAATGGGAAGAGGTTGTAATTTACCTCTTGGCAGGTGTCTAGGAGCCTTACTCTGGGCGCACACCGAACAGGAGGAAACATAGAATCGCACATCCCTCCTCAAAGTGGGCCACCAGTACTTCCTCTCAAGACCTCTCACGGTCCTATAAACACCTGGGTGACCCGACGAGGGTAGACAATGAGCCCATCGAATCAATTGATCACGAACAGCCAGCGGCACGTACCTACGACCCTCCGGACACTGTGGAGGCGTAGGTTCCCCCTTAGTGCCCGCTCGATGTCCGCGTCCACATCCCATACTACCGGTGCCACCAGCTTAGCTGCCGGAATGATGGGAGTAGGATCGATGGACCTGTCCTCAGTGTCGTAAAGTCTTGACAGCGCGTCAGCCTTAGTGTTGAGGGAACCTGGTCTATATGAGACAGTGAAATTAAATCTGGTGAAAAACATGACCCACCTTGCCTGACGAGGATTCATTCTCCTAGCTGATCGGATATACTCCAGGTTACGATGGTCAGTCCAGATAAGGAAAGGGTGCTTAGCCCCCTCAAGCCAGTGTCTCCACACCTTCAGGGCCTTAACCATAGCCAACAACTCCCTATCCCCCACATCATAATTCCGCTCCGCTGGCCCGAGTTTCTTAGAAAAAAAAAGCACAGGGGCGGAGCTTCGGTGGCACACCCGAACGCTGTGAGAGCACAGCTCCAACCCCAGCCTCGGATGCGTCCACCTCTACTATAAACGCCAAAGAAGGGTCCGGATGTGCCAACACCGGCGCTTTAGTAAACATCGCCTTCAACTTATGAAAAGCTCCGTTCGCTTCTGCTGACCACTGTAAACGCACCGGTCCCCCCTTCAGCAGTGAGGTAATAGGGGCAGCTATCTGACCAAAACCCCGGATAAACCTCCGGTAGTAATTGGCAAATCCCAAGAACCGCTGCACCTCCTTTACCGTGGTCGGAGTCGGCCAATTACGCACGGCCTTAACGTGATCACCCTCCATTACCAAACCAGAGCTAGAAATACGATAACCCAGGAAGGAAACTGATTGTTTGAAAAACTCACATTTCTCCGCCTTCACATACAGGTCATGCTCCAGCAGTCGTCTAAGAACTTTACGCACAAGAGATACATGCGCAGTGCGTGTAGCGGAGTAGATCAAAATATCGTCAATATAAACCACTACACCCTGTCCGTGCAGGTCTCTGAGTATTTCATCCACGAAGGATTGAAATATAGCTGGAGCATTCTTTAAACCGTATGGCATGACGCGATACTCATAATGGCCCGACGTAGTACTAAATGCAGTTTTCCACTCATCTCCCTTCCGAATACGCACCAAATTATAAGCACTCCTGAGATCCAGTTTAGTGAAGAACTGCGCTCCGTGAAATGATTCCACTACCGTAGCAATGAGAGATAGTGGGTAACTAAAACCCACTGTGATGGAATTTAGACCTCTATAATCAATACACGGACGCAAACCACCATCTTTTTTTCTTCACAAAAAAGAAACTCGAAGAGACAGGTGACATGGAGGGCCGAATGTACCCCTGTCCCAGAGCCTCGGTGATATAATTTTCCATAGCCACCTTCTCCTCCTGAGACAAAGGATACACATGACTCCTGGGAAGTGCAGCGTTAACCTGGAGATTTATCACGCAATCCCCCTGCCTATGGGGTGGTAATTGGGTCGCTTTCTTTTTTACTGAAAACGATAGCCAAATCCTCATACTCAGCTGGAATGCGCACGGTGGAAACCTGGTCTGGACTCTCCACCGTTGTAGCACCGATGGAAACCCCTACACACCTGCCTGAACACTCATCAGACCACCCCTGTAGAGTTCCCTGTTTCCACGAAATCGTAGGATTATGAATAGCCAACCAGGGAATCCCCAGAATAACTGGAAACGCAGGTGAATCGATAAGGAACAAACTAATTCGCTCCTTGTGATTCCCCTGCGTAATCATCTCCAATGAAATTGTGGCTTTCTTCACCAGCCCTGACCCTAATGGTCGACTATCTAAAGAGTGCACGGGAAAAGGGGGGTTTACTTTAACTAACGGAATCCTCAACCTCTGAGCGAGTCCGCGATCTATAAAGTTTCCAGCTGCGCCTGAATCTACCAATGCCTTATGCTGGAGAGAAGGAGAATAATTTAGGAAACAAATTAATAGAAACATGTGACCAACAGGAAACTCTGGGAGAGTGTGGTGCTTACTCACCTGGGGTGACCGATGAGTATTCTGCCTGCCCTCATGATTCCCAGATGAATTCCTCCAGCACCGACCAGACGTGTGCCCTCTCCGGCCACAACTGGTACAGGAGGAGCTTCCTCCTCCGATCTCCCTTGATGCGGTACCTCCTAACTCCATCGGAATAGGGGCAGGAGGATCAGGAGGTAGAACTGACAAGACCCTTTCAGAACGTCCACGAGCAGCTAGCAGATGGTCCAACCGGATCGACAGGTCTATCAGTCCATCCAGGCCAAGTGTAATATCCCGACAGGCCAGCTCGCTACGGACGTCCTCTCTCAGGCTACACCTGTAATGGTCTATCAGGGCCCTGTCGTTCCACCCTGCTCCCGCAGCCAAGGTCCGGAACTCCAGCGCGAAGTCCTGCGCGCTCCTCTTCCCCTGTCTCAGATGGAACAATCTCTCACCTGCCGCACGACCCTCTGGAGGGTGATCGAACACGGCCCTGAAACGGCGGATGAACTCTGAGTAGTTGTCTCTTGCCGAGTCGGGCCCGTTCCAGACCGCATTAGCCCACTCGAGGGCTCTACCAGACAGGCAGGTGATGAGGACCCCTACTCTCTCCTCCTCTGAGGGGGCCGGTCGAACGGTGGACAGGTAGAGGTCTAATTGCAGCAGGAATCCCTGGCACCCTGTCGCTGTTCCATCGTATTTCCTCGGAGGCGTCATGAGCAGAGCGCTGGAACCGGATCCAGATGGGGCAGATGGTAGAGTTGCTGGTGGGAGGGTCGGTGGAGTAGTAGGGAAACCATTCCTCTCCCAACGATCCATCCTCTCCATCATCCGTTCCATCGCTGATCCTAGGCGATGGAGGATGGATGTGTGATGTTGGACTCTCTCCTCCATAGTGGGAAGAGGAGTGGTCGCTGCTCCTGCTGACTCCATATCGTGGTGCGGGCTTCTGTCACAGTTATGAGTGAAGAGGTGTGGAGTCAGGTGCAGAGAGCAAAGATGTGGGAAAAACAACACGCTTTAATGTCCCGAAACACAACATGTACAAAGTGAAAACACAAAATGAACAGAAATATAACCGGACAGCGTGTAACCCAAAATACAACAAAATACAACAAAATACACTCAACCAACAAAACAGACGAACAAGCCCGCACGAAACAGAAGCGGGCTAAACAGACTATATATACCCTATCCTAACAATCAAACTAGAAACAGGTGCTACCAATTAGACAAAACTAAACGAACACAGAACAACGGATCGGCGATAGCTAGTAGACCGGCGACGACGACCGCCGAGCGCCACCCGAACAAGAAGGGGAGTCACCTTCGGTAATATTCGTGACAGTAACACAACAAAATATGGATATGAATACTGTAATTTTCTCTTGTCACTCTCCCTTCCCCTATTGTGTTTCACCATTGGGTTTGGTGTTACTAGTTCAAATTAGTGGCTAAATTATTCTACTCTTACTGTAAACAACTGGACCAATACAAAAAAATATGCAAAACAGTTAACAAAATGATTGCACATTAATAAAGGTAGCTAGCTTATTCTAAAATACAGATGTGATTTCTGTACCAGGGGATTGTATTGTGTGCAAGCCTTCAATGTAGACCACAATTTGTTGAATGAGGTGTTAGTGAATGGCTGGAACAAAAACCTTAAAACAGGTCTATAAAAAGAACTATGGCTGTCATGACTAAATTTGCCCTCATGTACTGAACAAGCTTATGAATGTTGGAGGTTAATCTCCTTGATGTTCCTCACTTCGGAGTGACTTTTTTTGTACAATGGGCTGTGTTTTAAGGACCCATGCACAGACACAAGAAAATCAATAAATGTTAACGTTTATTCAAAACGACAACTGTTGATGTCTCCACATGTTTCTGGTTTTGAGGCTTGGGCATCTGGTGACCCCTGCAAGGAGAGAGAATGGCATCAATAATATTACAATGCTTTATTAAGGCTCCCGAGTGGCGCAGTGGTCTAAGGCAATGCATCTCAGTGCAAGAGACGTCACTGCAGTCCCTGGTTTGAATCCAGGCTGCATCACATCTGGCTGTGATTGGGAGTCCTATAGGGCGGCGCACAATTGGCCCAGTTAAAAAAGAACATGAGTGAAAATACACAGGAATCGCCCCATCAACATTTGTGACCCTGAAGAGAGATAGAGATTAAGATAAAAGAGAGAGACATTTGAGTGAACAGAAGAGGAGAATGAAACGTGTGACATTGAGCCTATGAGCCCTTTGAGCCATTGTGGCTCTGACCTTGAGTTACTGTCTGGGGTTAGTCAACAAAAGGACCACGACAGACAGCGAGGATTATGCAACAGTTGGTGGAGTGGATAAGACGGACAATAAAAGAGAGGAAGAGTTAGAGAGCAAGAGAGAGAGAGAGGGGATGTGTGATGGAAGGGAAGGAGTGAAGCAGCTGTTTGATCAGAGCTAATTAGGACATTGAATCATTGATGAGACCTACATTTACCTTACGAACATTAAAAGGATAGAAAATTAGGGACAGAGAGGAAGCTCTTTAAATACCACCCCTGAAGTGTGTTTATAACATACTTTTCATCATCTTATTACCAAACCCAGCTAGCAAATTTGGTTCCTTAGAAGTTGTGGGAACTAATGTTTTTGGTTTCACATTGGTTGTGGGAATGAAGCTTCCTAAGTTTCCTGACCAATAAAACAGAAATGCAAATTTCACCTGTTCTGGGAATTTCAGGTTGCAGGGAGGTTCTGAGAATATTTTACTCTGTTTCATTTAAACTTTTCCTGGTAGGTTTTATTAACGCTCCGAGGAAGTAAATTCTAGATTATTTATAGTTTTTTTATAACTTTGGGTAAACTTTTTTATTAAACTCCAAGCACAGATAGGACAAGTGACAATTCATTTCCTTAGCCATTAATCATGCATACTCATGTCTTTTTTCTTGTGACACGGCATCAGTGCAATTCAAACCTATTATTTTGTGTTCTCTATCCATGGAATTAGTCCATTGTGTCACCATGACTGAGGGAGAATGCCATGTTTTTTACACATACAAAGCTGTTCATTTTAGTTTATTGAAACAGACCTAATTTCAAAGGAAACAAGCATTCATTAAGATGAGGTGTGACCAATTAGCGAGCACGGCCAACACACATGAACAGGTAGAGGATAGAGAGAGAGTTTCGTTGATACTGAGAACAGAATTTGTTGGTCCCATGTTTTCTGAGCTGAAATAAAAGATCCCAGAAATGTTACATACACACAAAAAGCTTAATTCTCTCAATTATTGTGCACAAATTTGTTTACATCCTTGTTAGTGAGAATTTCTCCTTTACCAAGATAATCTATCCACCTGACATGTGGCATATCAAGAAGCAAAACTTTAGAAACAGGAAACGCTGGAACAACCTGACAAGACAAGACGAACTGGCACAGACAAACAGAAAACGCAGGTATAAATATAGAGGTGATAATGGTGACAAATTGGAGACACCTGGTGGGGGTTGGAGACACGCACAAGACAGGTGAATCATATCAGGGTGTGACAGTCCCACCCCCCTTCCCCCCCTAGGGGCACCACCTGGCGTCCTACACAGTACATACCCGGCGGCAGAACATAGCGCTGAGGGCTGGGTCCAGGATGTTTCTAGCAGGGACCCAGCACCTCTCTTCCGGGCCATAACCCTCCCAGTCAACCAGGTACTAGAATCCTCTGCCCTGAGGTTGAACATTCAGGATTCAGGAGATGTCTCACCGTGTACGCCAGATGGCCGTCGATAAGATGGAAGAGAGGAGTGGACCTTGAAACAGAAGACAAAGGTCTATGAGACAGAGGTTTAATCCTAGACACATGAAAAGTGGGATGTATACGGAGGGTGCGGGGAAACAGAAGACGAACAGAAGAGGGGCTAAAGATTTTAGAGATGGGGAAAGGGCTGATAAAATGGGGGGGAAGCTTATGGGACTCCACCCAGAGGGGCAGATCCCGAGTGGAAAGCCATACACTCTGTCCAAGACATAGCGTGGACCAGGGGTCCGGTGGAGGTTCACCTGTCGCCGATATCTGGAGGTGGTCTTGAGAAGAGCGGACCGGGCTCTCTTCCAGTCACGACAACAGCAGCGGACGAACATCTGGGCAGAGGGTATGCTGACTTCTTCCTCTTGCTCAGGGAAGAGCTGATATGCCAAGGAACACTCAAAGGGCGAGAGACCAGTGGCCGAGCAGGGAAGGGTGTTGCAGGCGTATTCCACCCACACGAGTTGCTGGCTCCAGGTGGTGGGATTGGCAGAGACGAGGAAACGAAGAGCCGTCTCGAGGTCCTGATTGGTTCGCTCCGACTGTCCATTAGACTGGGGATGAAACCCAGAGGACAGGCTGGCCGACGGCCCAATTAGGGTGCAGAACGCTTTCCAGAACCGGGATGAAAACTGAGGACCGCAATCGGAGACCATGTCGACTAGAAGTCCATGGATCAGGAAGACGTGCTGCATCATGAGCTGGGCTGTCTCCTCGGCTGAGGGCAACTTGGGAAGGGGGATAAAATGGGCGGCTTTGGAAAACCTATCCACCACCGTTAGACATCTGGTGGGGGGTGGAGACAAGCATCAGACAGGTGAAACAGATCAGGGTGTGACAGGGGGAGTGGGACAACATTCCACATGCTACAATCAATAGCCTGATCAACTCTATGAGGCAAATGGTGGTCACACCAGATACGGACTGGTTTTCTGATCCCCTCCCCTACTTTTTCTTAAGGTGTCTGTGACCAACAGATGCATATTTGTATTCCCAGTCATGTGAAATCCATAGATTAGGGCCTAATTAATGTATATATGTATATGAACTCAGTAAAATCTTTTAAATTGTTACATGTTGCGTTTATATTTTTGTTCATTATACACACCTACTCATTCATTAGTTTTTAATTTTTGTATTTTCTATATTGTAGAATAATAGTGAAGACATCAAAGCTATGAAATAACACACATGGAATCATGTAGTAACCAAAAAAGTGTTAAACAAATCTAAATATGTTTTATATTTGAGATTCTTCAAAGTAGCCACCCTTTGTCTTGACGACAGCTTTGCACACTCTGAACAATTTGAGAACATGATTTTAAATAGAACCACGAAACACTTTGATGAAGTACTGAATTTCTGACAGAAGAACAATGTTTCTTAATGTTCTCAGAACTATTGAGAACATTCCCAATGTCAAACAATTTGTAGAACTTTCCTATGGCGCAATTTTATTTAGATTTTTATTTACGGATAGTCATGGTCACACTCCAGCACTCAGATTTAATTGAAAAACAAAGTGTTTGTCTTTAGTGAGTCTGCCAGATCAGAGGCAGTAGGAATGACCAGGGATGTTTTCTTAATAAGTGTGTGAATTGGACCATTTTCTGTCCTGCTAAGCATTCAAAATATAACGAGTACTTTTGGGTGTCTGGGAAAATGTATGGAGTAAAAAGTACATCGTTTCATTAAAGAATGTAGTTAAGTAAATGTAAAAGTTGCCAGAAATATAAATAGTAAAGTACAGATACCCCCAAAAAACGACTTCAGTATTTTTACTTTAGTACTTTACACCACTGATGGGAAGTCACACTCTGAAGACTTCGGTTGAAGGATCTACAATCAAGCCTGACAGGCAAATGAAATTCTAGCCTCACTGGAATCCCAATTTCCACAGGTGATAAGTGTGAGGCTCGGATTCATTCCTTCAATTATTCCGCTCTTCAACTTGGTGTGAACAGGAACGATTCATACTACTAAAACAAATCATTGGAACACGAGAACATGTCTTACCGTGCCGCATGCGGTCAGAGGCTAGCTAGCATAGTTTAGGCTAAAGAGCCTCCTGGCTAAGGTCGGCTAGCATGCATATCTTCCGGTGAATGAAGCTTACTAGCATTCCCCCGGCACTATGGCAACCCCATTCCTATTTTAAATTCCTGGAGATTGGATGGAGTAAGGAGAGTGGGCCTTGCACTCTCCTCCAATGAGGAAGTAGTCCTGAGCAGCTGCGCCACTCCGTAAAAAAAAATGGCTATGATGCCAGTGCTCCTACATTTTGTTACGGTAAACAGGGACCTACGTCAGCCATTGCTGGAGCCCTCTGTGACCATAAGGGGGCCGGGCTTTATGCAGGCTATACAATCTCACGGAAGCACAACGTGTGTTGAAAGCTTGTCCAAGTTGAATCCCCTCTGGTACCTTGCGTTACATGGTGTTAACAGGGTTCAAGGGGTATATTAATCTCCCCAGGGCAGGGAGTAATAAATTGGGTGATTCACTCTCTGTCCGCAAATTTCTGCCTGTAGCTCACTAGTCCCTATGAGGTGTCATGTGATACAGGTTATGGGCCCTGTAGGTGATTGGTGGTTGGTAGCGGAGTCGAGGGAACAAGCAAGGTTGGACACGACCAAGCTATTATCTCACACAGTCTCTGTGGTTCATATGTATGCCGAAATGAACTGTCTTACTCCAGCTCAGCACTTTTCATTCCTGGGAAATAGATTTGATTACCAATCGCCCCTGTCTGTTACCACAGAAGGCGCCAGTTTTTCAGAGCTGTCTGTCCCAGCTGGGTTACAAGGCGCTTTGTCGCCAGTAACTATAGCTGGTTGGTAGGTTAACCTCCATGATAAAGTGTTTGTGTGCGGTGCAGATATATGTTTTATTGTCAGATACACCAGATTGGTGCAGTAAAATGTGTTGTTTTACAGGGTCAGCCATGGGAGAAAATTAGGGTTAAGTGCCTTGTTCAAGGACACCTGTCGCCAGATGGCACTGCCAATCGTGGTACGTCACGGATTGCAGGATACTTTTATGCAAAACTTGGGACATAAAATATTTTTTCAACCTCAAATGCCACAGTGTTCACAGGTGCCAAAAGTGTTGTTTCCCGCATGTTAGTTAGATGAAAAGCGTCCCTTCTCCAGTGGTGGAAAAAGGACCCAATTGTCATACTTGAGTAAAAGTAAAGATACCTTAATAGAAAATGGCTCAAGTAAAAATATAAGTAGGTATAAAAAGTAAATGTAATTCCAAAAATATACTTAAGGATCTTAAGGATCAATCAGGGGTCTGGCAGCGTTTTAGGCGTTGTTTAAACTGTTGACTGTAGGAGATATTTGTGCTGCAGCGATTTGGCCATCACCACACACTTTTGTGAGGTTTTATCACTTGGATGTCACTGTTCCCAGTGTAGCCCACAGGGTGCTTATGGCTGGGACAGGGGAAATCACTAGGCAGCACGCCGTGTGCACAATACCTAGACTGACACATCTGGCAGGGTCAGGTCTGGGTGGTTTGCCATGGGCCGTTTTCATTTAGTATCCGTTGGAGTCGGCTTGGGGCGTGATTATATTTCCCCATATTATGTTGTACCAAAGTTGACTGACTGAAATGTAACGTAACATTATGACTATAACTAATATTCCCCGAAGGAGGGAAAAGAGGTCCAACATGAGGTACAGCCTGTTACTGGGCTGGGTGAAGAGCGTAATTAAATTGAAGGAATTAATCTGAGCCTCACGCTTATCACCTGTGGAAGGTGGGGCTTCCAGCGCGGCGCGGATTTCATTGGTCTTGTCAGGTGTGATTGTAGATCCTTCAACCAAAGTTGCGAGAGTGCAACTCCCCAAAGTACCTTGTATCTTGTATTGCTCCTTCAGGGAACAGTAGTTAATAGGCATAGCGTTACATTTTCACATTTCACGGATGAGACATTTGAAATTAGTCTCATCTGTGAAGACAGTGATGCTTAGAAACCAACTCTGGGTCTAAGGCAGCCCAGACCAAATGATGGAAGCATCAACTGAAAGATATAACCACTGGCCAAACCATTTCACAGAGGTATGATAATCTATTCCATTATTGTTGGCCTAACTACAGAATCGGTACAAATGTATGTGTCAGTGTATATAAGCGTCTACACAATGGTGCCTAAATGTACACATTGTGTACATGTGCCTGTGTGTGTGTACATGTCTGTGTGTGTGTGTATAAGGGAGGCTTCCTGTCCAGTCTAGAAATATTTCAATCCACAGCATCCAGTGACAGATAGAGGATGAGAAGCGCATTTCTGTACAGCACTTTGTGACATCAGCTGATGTAAGAAGGGCTTTATAAATACATTTGATTGATTGATTGACCTGTCACTGCAACCCCGAACACCCTTTCTCCTCATTCCCCTTTTCCTCCACCTCCACTCTCTCCAGTCTGTTCTCCCAGGATGCCAGTGACCCATGTACCTATCCGTCAGCTCACCCCCTCTCCCCCTCACCACCTTCTGTCAACCCCTCCTACCCTCTCCTCTCCCTCATTCCCTGCCATCTGTTCTCTCAATAACCTCAGCATCCCATCTTTAATAAATCTTCACCATATTCCACCTGTATGGCTGATGGCGTCACAACGGTTCACAATGGCATAAGCCTCCACTCTAGAGAGCATCCTTCACCTTCACAAGATGACCAGTGAAGACTGGCTCCAATTGGGACCCCAGCTAAAGCTCTCTGAGACGAGAGCAGAGGAGAGCTGTGTCCAATGAAAGAGAAGCAAGTCTGGAGTCCAGTAATCTAAGATGACACATCATTATAGAGTGCAGCTCCACTCGTGATGCAGAACGCCAATAACAATACAGACAAATCTTTCTGCATTGAATGACCCCAGTCAATGGCAGATCTAATACCTAACCTGCTAATATATCCATCTCTTCCTCTGGAGAGCTGACAGCTGTGTGTGTGTATGTGTGTACTCAAGGTAAAGCTTGTTAAGTGTTTTCAAAAGAAAACTTTTAACGCACTGAATCAATAATTAATTACCTAAAGGAGTCATTTGACTGGCCCAGATGTAGTTAACAATTGCACAGGAAAACAGAGGAGCTAATCCCAGTAATGATCCCATGGTTCAGGAGTCTAGACAGAGTGGTTCATGGAGATCATTGTGGAATTGACTGTTGGTTGACTGGTGCAACTGGGTGGTCCACGCTGACCATTTTGTGCCAAAAAACTCTAACTCTAGCTAGACTATCAGTTATCACTGAGAAATTAAGAATCATTTAAGACACATTTGTCAAACCAGAGAGGAAATGGAAGAGATAGGCCCAACTCAGCTAAAAATCTGTCTCCATCCAGCAGGTGGTGTTTTTTTTGTCGTTTCCCTACCAAGCAAGGATTCTTTGAATGGAGGTCAATGAGAGTGTCGAATTATGTAAAAACATGTTTTATTTGCTATGTGAGATTTATTTGAGATTTATTTGATCTAATAAAAGTTTTGTAATGCTTAAGTTCTCTCGAGATGGCTGTATATATTCATGGAATGAGGCTAGTAGCATAGCATCTCTCTCCATTAAATACAGGCGGTTGACATGAACAACCCTCATTGAATATTCAAAAAAGGATTAGAATAATGAGATGTATCCACCAATCCAAAGAAAGGATAGTCTTCAGTTAGACAACCCGCTGTGCAGCTTTGTGGACAAGGACTCCCATTGTTAATGCGGAGAGAGACATGTATCGTGTCAGTATACCCATAATCATTGGTCAAACTCATTCCACAGAGGGCCGAGTGTCTGCGGGTTGTTAGCGCCTCTGTCACGACTTCTACCGAAGTCGTTGCCTCTCCTTGTTCGGGCGGTGCTCGGCGGTCGACGTCACTGGTCTTCTCGCCATCATTGATCCATTTTTCATTGGTTTTGTTTTCGTCTTCGTACACACCTTGTTTTAATCCCATTCATTACCTGTTGTGTATTTAACCCTCTGTTTCCCCTCATGTCTTTGTCAGAGATTGTTTATTGTTTTGTTTTGTTTGTATTGGTGTGCGATCAGGTCCTCGTACCAATTTTGTTGTGTTATTATTCATAGTTTTGGAGTTCTGTTTTATTTACAATCATTAAACAACTCCATTTCATTCAGTTTGATTCTCCTGCGCCTGACTTCCCTGCCACCTATACACACACGACTCTGACAGCCTCCCTTGTACTTGATTGATTAATTAAGGTAACTGATTAGTAAGGAACGCCCCTCACCTGATTGTCTAGGTCTTACTTGAAAGGAAAAAACTAAAACCAGTAGATAATAGGCCATCCATGGAATGAGTTTGACACAACTGGCTTAGGTGATTAAAATGAGCATCACCTGATTCAACTACTCAAGGGCTTGATGAGTTGATGAATCAAGTGTGTTAGTGTAGGCATGGAAGAAGAATGGAAGAAGAAAAAAAATGTGTCCGCTGAGGAGGCCCCAGGACTGGAATAGAACCCCCCCTGGATTAAATCCCCAAAAGATCAAGAGGGTCAATTAACTTGATAGAAAAGGCAGGGTGACATTGTCCAGGGGTGGGGGTGGAGGTAAAAGCAGGGCAGGGGGAACTCATCTGGTCTCAAGTGGCCAGATAGTTCGTTCTCTCTCTCTCAATGATGGCTCATTTCCACCACTTTCCACTTCCTGCTCAGCTGCACAATTATCCTAATTTCAGCCGAGAGATAAAGATAGGAGAGAGGGAGGAGGAAGAGATGCTCTTACAGATTCTCTCATGTTGCTAAAGCCAAAGTATACTTGAGAACAGTCCAGCACTGCACTGGTCAGGGGAGAAGGTAAGTTGAGCCACCTCTCAAAGTCAATGGCTGTTCTCTGTCCTGATAGAGTTGAGAGGGAGCCAGACGTAGAGAGAGAGAGAGAGAGAGAGAGAGAGAGAGGGGAGAGAGTGTGTGTGTATGTGCATTGTTGTATGTGCACATGTGTGTGTGTGTGAGGAGTGGGGGAGAGCAATGCAACAAAACAACCTAATAAAGACTGGGGGCATCAATAGTTTTAGCATAAATTGGAATGGGGAATGAAATAGTGAATGACAGCTGGCGGGAATGAGGAATGGCGTATGTTAATGGGGGTTTATGAGCCTGAGACGGCCCCAGAGACTTTTAATAACGCTCAGCTAGTCTGGCACAGCCATTCAGGTGGCCCATAATCTGCACTGTCATAATGAAGAAAATATGCTAATGTGAAACCCATCAAACGAAACAACTTGTTTGTGCGTGTTCATGTGTGAGAGAGAGAGAGAGAGAGAGAGAGAGAGAGAGAGAGAGGGAAAAGGGGATAGAAAAGGAGAAAGGTTATTGCTTTTCATACTGTGACTCTGCACACACTGTCACTCTAGAACACATATGTCAGAGTCAAGGCCCGCGGGCCACATCCGGCCCGCGAGAAGGTTTTTTACGGCTCCTGGGATGATCTTGATTTATTATTAGAACCGGCCCGCAAGCCGGCAGCCCGCAGATCTTTTACACGCACCAATACTACATTTCCCACAATGCAACGGTGACGCACCGAGCAGTAGGCTGCTTCATTTCAATATTTATTGGCACAGCAGTTGTCAGCATCACAGTAAAATTAACTTTCAGATACCCATCAAAAATGGCAAAACGGAAGGTGGACACTGAGAACCGGGGGTTTCAAACAAGGTGGGAGTCGGAGTATTTGTTCACGGAGGTAGCTGGAAAACCTGTGTGTCTTCTGTGTGGAGAAAGTGTGGCGGTACTGAAAGAGTATAATCTGAGACGACATTATGAAACGAAACAGGCGGACAACAACAAGAATATGGACATGGAACAAAGGCTACAAAAGGCAGAGGAATTAAAACGAGGCCTCAAATCTCGACAGGCTCTGTTCAAAAAAGCCAAATCACAAGGCCAGGCTGCTGTCAAGGCCAGTTTTATTTTGGCAGAAGAGATCGCTAAATCAGCCCGGCCATTTACGGAGGGGGATTTCATCAAAAACTGCATGATTAAAGTTTGTGACGAAGTTTGCCCAGAAAAAAGGCAACTCTTTTTAAATGTGAGTCTGAGCAGAAACACCATTGCCGAGAGAGTAGACCAGTTGTCCATCAATCTAAAAGAGCAGCTTGTGAAAAAGGGAAAAGATTTCATTGCATATTCCTTGGCTGTGGATGAGAGCACCGACATTTCTGACATTGCCCAGTTGTCAATTTTCATCCGCGGAGTGGACTCCAGCCTAAGCGTGACAGAGGAGTTTTTGGCTTTACGTCCTATGCATGGCACAACTACGGGGCATGATTTGTATGAAGAGGTGTCAAGATGTGTAAATGAGATGGAGCTGCCTTGGGAAAAACTCGTGGGTTTGACAACCGACGGAGCACCTGCGATGTGTGGACACAGGAGCGGACTGGTGGCGAAGATACGGGAAAAGATGCAAGAGGAAAACGCGACAGGTGAGCTGACAGCTTATCATTGTATCATACACCAGGAAGCGTTGTGCGGTAAAGCCTTGAAAATGGAGCATGTAATGAGCATCATCACGCGCACAGTTAACTTTATCAGAGCCAAAGGTTTGAATCACCGCCAGTTCAAGGCATTTCTGACGGAGTTAGAAACGGAGCATGGTGATTTGCCTTATCACACAGAGGTGCGATGGCTAAGCCAGGGAAAGGTGCTTCAAAGATGTTTCGAGCTTCGTGAGGAGATTTGTCTGTTCTTGGACAGCAAAGGGAAAGACACAACACAACTCCGAGACGAAATGTTTCTGTGTGAAATGGCTTTTCTGTGTGACATTACGAGTCATCTGAATGCAATGAACTTGCAGCTGCAGGGTCGGGATCGTGTCATCTCTGATATGTACAGTACAGTGAAGGCATTTAAAACCAAACTGACTCTGTGGGAGACGCAGATGCGGAAAGAAAATTTGAGCCACTTTCCCAGCTGCCAGACCATGAAAGAGAAGCTCTCTACCAGTGCGTTCCCGAGCGCACAGTTGGCTGATAAAATAGGTATGCTTGCCTCTGACTTTCGACGCCGATTTGCTGACTTTGAAGCACAAAAAAGCAGGTTGGAACTGCTCGGTAACCCATTTGCTGTTGACGTGGAAAGCTCACCACCAAACCTCCAAATGGAGTTGATTGACCTCCAATGCAATGATGCACTGAGGGCAAAATATGCGGCAGTGGGTGCTGCGGAGTTCGCCCGTTTCCTCCCCGACACAATGCCCCAGCTGCGCATCCAGGCTGCTCAAACGTTGTCTATGTTTGGCAGCACATACCTGTGTGAACAACTGTTTTCTTTGATGAACTTGAACAAAACATCACACAGAAGTCGACTTACTGCTGAACACCTCCACTCAATTCTGAGGATTTCCTCAGCTCAGAGCCTTACCCCGAACATTGATGAACTTGTGGAAAAGATGGGACACCACCAAGTATCACCCTCAACCTCAAACAAGTGAACATTACTGTGCAATCACATATTTAGAGTTTTTACTCAGTTCAAGTTTAAAAGTTAAAGTTTAATATTTGTTTTCACTGCATGTTACTTCTCCTTAAACAAAGTGTTGTTTTTGATTAATAGATTTTTGCACTTTATTTTATTGTATTTCAATCCAATTATATTTTTAAAATATTTCAGTTGAGTGGATGATAGAAAATTGCTATTATTGTTTTTTTCTTTGAAGTAAATTTAGCCCACTTTTGCTAAAATAGAAAATATAGGCTACTGATGGTGCCTTGAATACCGGTTTCTTTCATTTAATGTTCATGTTATGGGGATTTTTATATAAAGGAAATTTGTCTTTTGTGTCTGTTGAAAATTAAAGATTACTGACAGAGCCATAAGAAAATATTGCTTTATTTATCTGATCATATTGGAATATATTTGTTAGGTTTTCAGTAGGTTCAATTAGGTTCACTAGACTATATGCGTCATTTAAAAAATTTTCAATGAACATTCGAACAGTCCGGCCCTCGGCTTGTAGCTAAATTTTTTATTTGGCCCTCCGTCCATTTGACTTTGACACCCCTGCTCTAGAACTTCTCAACTATGTCATGAATATTGCAAGTATGATGTTCTCAATTTTGCACTTTTCTCTTCAATTTGTGCTTCTTAAATACCTTCATAAGCATTTAATCATATCCCTGAATATACAGTACCAGTCAGTTTTTACACACCTAGTCATTCAAGGGTTTTTCTTTTTGTACTATTTTCTAAATGGTAGAATAATAGGTAAGACATCAAAACTATGAAATAACACATGGAATCATGTAGTAACCAAAACAAATGTTATATTTTAGATTCTTCAAAGTAACCACCCTTTGCACAATCTCTCAACCAGCTTCACCTGGAATGCTTTCCAACTGTCTTGAAGGAGTTCTCACATATGCTGAGCACTTGTCCACTTGCTTGTCCTTCACTCTGCGGTCCAACTCATCCCAAACCATCTCAATATGGTTGAGGTCGGGTGATTGTGGAGGCCAGGTCATCTGATGCAGCACCCAATCACTCTCCTATGTCAAATGGCCCTTACATAGTCTGGAAGTGTGTTTTGGGTCATTGTCCTGTTGAAAAACAGATGATAGTCCCACTAAGCGCAAACCAGATGGGATAGCGTATCACTGCAGATGCTGTGGTAGCCATGCTGGTTAAGTGTGCCTTGAATTCTATATAAATCACAGACAGTATCAGCAGCATCTCCTCCTCCTTGCTTCACGGTGGGAACCACACATGCAGAGATCATCCATTCATTCACCAAATCTGCGTATCATAAAGACACATTGGTTGGAACCAAAAATCTCAAATTTGGACTCATCAGATCGAATGACAGATTTCCACCGGTCTAATGTCCATTGCTCGTGCAAGTATCTTCTTATTGGTGTCCTTTAGTAGTAGTTTCTTTGCAGCAATTAGACTATGAAGGTCTGATTCACACAGTCTCCTCTGAACAGCTGATGTTTAGATGTATCTGTTACTTGAACTCTGTGAAGCATTTATTTGCGCTGCAATTTCTGAGGCTGGTAACTCTAATGAACTTATCCTCTGCAGCAGAGGTGACTCTGGGTCTTCCTTTCCTGTGGCGGTCCTCAGAGCCAGTTTCATCATAGCGCTTGATGGTTTTTGCAATTGCACTTTAAGAAACTTTTAAAATACTTAATGTTCCAGATTGACTGACCTTCATGTTTTAAAGTAATGGACTGTCATTTCTCTTTGCCTATTTGAGCTGTTCTTGCCATAATATGGACTTGGTCTTTTACCAAATAGGGATATCTTCTGTATACCACCCCTACCATGTCACAACACAACGGATTGTCTCAAACAAATTAACTTTAAGGCAGACTTGTTTACTGAAATGCTTTCCAGGTGACTACCTCATGAAGCTGGTTGAGAGAATGCCAAGAGTGTGCAAAGCTGTCATCAAGGCAAAAGGTGGCTACTTTGAAGAATGTCAAATGTATTTTGATTTGTTTAACACTTTTTTTTGGTTACTACATGATTCCATGTTTGTTATTTCATAGTGTTGATGTCTTCACTATTATTCTACAACGTAGAAAATAGTAAAAATAAAGAAACCCTGGAATGAGTAGGTGTGTCCAAACTTTTGACTGGTACTGTATATCTGCCATGCATTATAGTCCTTCCGCTAATAGTTATTGAGAGGGGTAGATAGGGAATGTATAAAGAGGCAGATAATATATATCATATCAATTTGTAATTCTAATTCGTTTCCAGTAAAACTGCTTACTGGCAAAAGAGAGAGCAGCCAAAAGTCCTGCAGGGCGCCACCAAGGTCCGGATCAATAGGCCAAATAAATGCTTACAGTGTCACTACTCTGATTTAAAGTCTTACAGAACAGGGAACTTTGAATGCCCTCACTATCACGCTCCTTGGATGATAGATAAGACCCGAGGTCAAAGCCTGAATGAAGCTGATGGGTAAAGGGGACACACACACACACAGATGCAAACACACACACAGCGCATGGTTCGTCATCACCACACAGATGTACTGTATGTGCTTAAGATAAGATATACCATTGTTACCTGAGGGTTGCACAATAGTGTCAAAGTTATAAGGTAAACGGCAATGGAAGCAAAACATACATGGCAGTAGATTTTTATTTCTGTGACAACAGCCCTCGGAGTACTTGGACAGGGAATATGTCAGGAGACAGTGTGATAGGGAAAGAGGGAGGGAGTGAGGGGAGGAGAGAATGAGAGAGGGAGAAAGGGTGACTTCTTGGCATGTGCCATCCATCCTCTTAGCTTATTCCTACTACTCTAGCACTGCCAACCACAGACCCTGCAGACAAGGTCACTCGACTTCAGAACGTGCCTCTGCATCCTTCTAACTGAAAGGTGTTAGATGGATGATAACTACTTTATTGAGGTAAAATGTACTTGCTATGACTGTGATGTTTTTTTTTCAACTTGGATATCTTAAGGTGAATGCACAAACTGTGAGTCGCTCTGGATAAGAACGTCTGCTAAATGACAAACCTAAACCTGGTCCTTCTGTTCAGTTGGTAGAGCATGGCGCTTGTAACGCCAGGGTAGTGGGTTCGATCCCCGGGACCACCCATACGTAGAATGTATGCACACATGACTGTAAGTCGCTTTGGATAAAAGCGTCTGCTAAATGGCATATATTATTATTATTATTATTATTATTATTATTAAAAAATAAAAAAGTTAGGGCAGTACTCACACAGAGACAGACTGAGCCCCCTCTGCACTGATACACAGGGCTGTGATTCAAGATTCACTGGGGTATTGAAGTGACCTTGAAGGGATCACTCACCACAATCACCCATGAAAAGCTCCAGGTATATCATCTTATATGTGTATGCCATAAACAAGGATCAGCAGGTTAGAGTGGTAAACAGGTTAGAGTGGCACTCAAATTAAATAATGTAAATACAATGCAAACATTGTACATGTGCACAAACAATCCTTAGCCCATGAAGGGCAAACCACATGCAACATAATTACTAACATTCATGGAAAATGGGAAAAACACAGAGTACAAATGTGCTCCAATACGCACGCACTCGCACGCACACACACACACACACACACACACACACACACACACACACACACACACACACACACACACACACACACACACACACACACACACACACACACACACACACACACACACACACACACACACACACACACACACACACACACACACACACACACAGGGGTCTGGTATGAACCACCTGGGGTGTCTGAATCTCAATTAAGTTAGTGGATTAAATCAGAAATGTGATCAAACTCAGAGGTACCACCCCCCCCCCCGCCCCTCAGAGGTACCACAGCCTCCCTCTCATCTCTCAGAGGTACCACAGCCCCCTCTCCTCTGAGGTGTCACAGCCCCCTCTCCGAGGTACCACAGCCCCCAGCCCCTCACTCCTCTGTCAGTAGGTACAGTACCAAAGAGGAAAGCAGGAAAGAAGTCTCCCAGGCAGAGGCTCATGGGAAGGATAACCCCCCCCCTCCTCTCGTGTCCCTCTCTAGAGCTATGGTTTTGATCGGTGACATGTTGCTTTATGTACCACTGACTGGTAAAAGTTGTATGACTCAATGACAGATGTTCTTGATCAGATATAAGGAGGGGAAAATATATTACTCTACCATACACACACACACACAAATCCTGACTGACAGTAATAGACAGAGGGACTGAGTAGATTGAGAGCCAGGCTGGGTGCAGAGAAGTGTGACGAATGCTAAAACACATCCAGGTCTTAAGCCTCCTATTCTGGGGCTCAACCAACCCCCCTCACCCACACAAGCACAACTTTCATGAACATGATCACACCTGTAATAACCATGTAATGGTGTGTATGCCCAAGGTGTGTATTCCCAGGGGATATATATATACGTACATACACATACCTACAAATATATATATATATATATATATATATATATACACAGTACTCGTCAAAGGTTTGGACACACTCATTCAAGGGTATTTCTTTATTTTTTAAAACTATTTTCTACATTGTAGAATAATAGTGAAGAAGTCAACACTATGAAATTACACACATGGAATCATGTAGTATCCAAAAAAGTGTTAAACAAATCTAAATATTTTAGATTGTTCAAAGTAGCCACCCTTTGCCTTGTTGACAGCTTTGCACACTCTTGGCATTCTCTCAACCAGTTTCACCTGGAATGCTACACTCTTGAAGGAGTTCCCATATGCTGAGCACTTGTTGGCTACTTGTCCCTCACTTGTCCCTCACTTTGCGGTCCAACTCATCCCAAACCATCTCAATTGGGAGGTTGGGTGATTGTGGAGGCCAGGTCATCTGATGCAGCACTCCATCACACTCCTTCTTGGTCGAGCCCTTACACAAGCTGGAGGTGTGTTGGGTCATTTTCCTGTTGAAGAACAAATTATAGTGGGAATAAGCGCAAAACAGATGGGATGGCATATGGCTGCAGAATGCTGTGGTAGCCATGCTGGTTAAGTGTGCCTTGAATTCTAAATAAATCACAGACAGTGTCACCAGCAAAGCACCCCAACACACCATCACACCATCTCCTACATGCTTCATGGTGGGAACCACACATGCAGAGATCATCCATTCACCTACTCGGCATCTCACAAACACACAGTGGTTGGAACCCAAAATCTCAAACCTTAGACCGGATTTCCACCGGTCTAATGTCCATTGCTTGTGTTTCTTGGCCCAAGCAAGTCTCTTCTTATTATTGGTGTCCTTTAGTAGGTGAATGCACCAATTTGTAAGTCGCTCTGGATAAGAGCGTCTGCTAAATGACTTAAATGTAAATGTAAATGTTAGTAGTGGTTTCTTTGCAGCAATTCGACCATGAAGGCCTGGAACACACAGTCTTCTCTGAATTCACGTCTGTTTTTTGAACTCTGTGAAGCATTTATTTGGGCTGCAACTTCTGAGGCTGGTAACTCTAATGAACTTATCCTGCAGCAGAGGTAATTCTGGGTCTTCCTTTCCTGAGGTGGTCCTCATGAGAACCAGTTTCGTCATAGAGCTTGATGGTTTTTGCGACTACACTTTGTGGCAATTTACCAGATTGACTGACCTTCATGTTTTAACGTAATGATGGACTGTCATTTATTTTTGCCTATTTAAGCTATTCTTGCCATAATATGGACTTAGCCCTATTTTGTAAAAGACCATATTCTGTATACCACCCCTAACTTGTCAAAACACACATGATTGTCTCAAACGCATTAAGGAAAGAAATTCCACAAATTAACTTCTAACAAGGCACACCCGTTAATTGAAATGCATTCCAGATGACTACCTCATGAAGCTGGTTGAGAGAATGCCAAGAGTGTGCAAAGCTGTCATCAAGGCAAAGGGTGGCTACTTTGAAGAATCTCAAATATAACTTGCATTTTTATTTGTTTAGCACTTTTTTGGTTACTACATAATTCCATGTGTTTTCTTCATAGTTTTGATGTCTTCACTATTATTCTACAATGTTGAAAATAGTAAAAATAAATAAAAACCCTGGAATGAGTAGGTGTCCAAACATTTGACTGGTACTACAGTACATACATACATACATAAATAACAAAACTATTTGTAAAAAACATTTTTTTTTTTACTGATATACAGTTCATAAAAGGAAATCCATCAATTTAATTAAATTAATTAGGCCCGAATCTATGAATTTCACAAAGTAGGGATGTGGATCAGAAAACCAGTCAGTATCTGATGTGACCACCATTTTCCTCATGCTGCTATGACACACCTCCTTCGCATAGAGTTGATCAGGCTGTTAATAGTGGCCTGTGGAATGTTGTCCCACACCTATTCAATAGCTGTGTGAGGTTGCTGGATATGAATGGGAACTGAAACACGCTGTTGTACATGTCGATCCAGAGCTTCTCAAACATGCTCAATTGTTGACATGTCTGGTGAGTATTCTGGCCATGGAGGAACTGTGACATTTTCAGTTTCCAGGAATTTGTACAGATACTTGTGACATGGTGCCGTTCATTAACATGCTGAAACATGAGGTGATGGCGGCGGATGAATGGCACAACAATTGGCCACAGGATCTTGTCATGGTATTTCTGTGCATTCATATTGCCATCAATAAAATGCAATTGTGTTCGTTGTCTGTAGCTTATGCCTGCCCATACACCATAACCCCACCGCTACCATGGGACCCTCTGTTCACAACGTTGACATCAGCAAACCGCTCTCCCACACAACGCAATACACGTGGCCTTCAGTTGTGAGGCTGGTTGGACATACTGCTAAATTGTCAAAAACAATGTTAGAGGCAGCTTATGGTAGAGAAATTAAAATTAAATGATCTGGCAACAGATCAGTCAATTGCACGCTCTCTCAAAACTTGAGACATCTGTGGCATTGTGTTGGGTGACAAAAGTGCACATTTTAGAGTGGCCTTTTATTGTCTCCAGCACAAGGTGCACCTTTGTAATGATCATGCTGTTTAATAAGCTTCTTGATATGCCACACCTGTCAGGTGGATGGATTTTCTTGACAATGGAGAAATGCTCACTAACAGGGATGTTAAGCTTTTTGTGCCTATAGAGCATTTCTGGGATAATTTATTTCAGCTCATGAAACCAGCAGTTGACATGTTGCATTTATATTTTTGTTCAGTATATATATATGAAAGGGGGGGGGACCAGGGGAGGATGAGTCATACCCAACAGGCAGAGCATCCTCTCATTAATAAAACATTGTACAGCTGAATTAGAACATTCACCAATATGAACACACACGCAGGAGTCGTGAAGCAAGGGAGTGTAAACTGATCAAAGTATCACCCTCAACCGTGTGACTTGACCAGTAAACACCCATGGCCCTACTACAGTGGCTTGCGAAAGTATTCACATCCTTGGCATTTTTTCTATTTCTTTGCCTTACAACCTGGAATTAAAATAGGTTTTTTGTGGGGGTTATATCATTTGATTTACACAACATGCCTACCAGTTTGAAGTTGCAAAATATTTTATTGTGAAACAAACAAGACAAGAAAAACGGAACTTAAGCGTGCATAACTATTCCCCCCCCAAAGTCAATACTTTGTAGGGCCACCTTTTTCAGCAACTACAGCCGCAAGTCTCTTGGGGTATGTCTCTATAAGCTTGGCACATCTAGCCACTGGGATTTTTGCCCATTCTTCAAGGAAAAACTGCTCCAGCTCCTGGATGGTGTTCTCAGGGTGATGAGAGGTGTTGTGTTTGTGCCAGACATTTTATTTTATTTTACCTTTATTTAACCAGGCAAGTCAGTTAAGAACATATTCTTATTTTCAATGACAGCCTGGGAACAGTGGGTTAACTGCCTGTTCAGGGGCAGAACGACAGATTTGTACCTTGTCAGCTCGGGGGTTTGAACTCGCAACCTTCCGGTTACTAGTCCAACGCTCTAACCACTAGGCTACGCTGCTGCCCCACATTGCGTTTTCCTTGATGACCAAACATTTCAATCATCTGACCAGAGTACCTTCTTGCATATGTTTGGGGAGTCTCCCACATGTCGTTTGGGGAACACCAAACATGTTTGCTTATTTGTTCTTATTTTTGTCTGGCCACTCTTCTGTAAAGCCCAACTCTGTTAAAGTGGTCCTGTGGACAGATACTCCAATCTCCGCTGTGGATTTGCAGCTCCTTCAGGGTTATCTTTGGTCTCTTTGTTGCCTCTCTGATTAATGCCCTCCTTGCCTGGTCCGTGAGTTTTGGTGGGCGGCCCTCTCTTGTCAGGTTTGTTGTGGGGCTCTATTCTTTCTTAATAATAGATTTAATGGTGCTCCATGGATGTTCAAAGATTCTGATATTTTTTATAGCCCAACCCTGATCTGTACTTCTCCACAACTGTGTCCCTGACCTGTTTGGAGAGCTCCTTGGTCTTCATAGTACTGCTTGCTTAGTGGTGTTGCAGACTCTGGCCTTGCAGAACAGGTGTATATACACACAGATCATGTGACACTTAGATTACACACAGGTGGACTTTATTTGACTTATTATGTGACTTCTGAAGGTAATTGGTTGCACCAGATCTTATTTATGGGCTTCACCACTTTTCCGTTTCTATTTTTTTATAATTTTTTGAAACAAGTTATTTTTTTCATTTCACTTAAGCAATTTGGACTATTTTGTTTATGTCCATTACATGAAATCCAAATAAAAATCCATTTAAATTACAGGTTGTAATGCAACAAAATAGGAAAAACGCCAAGGTGGTTGAATACTTTTGCACGGCACTGTATACACCTCTAAAATTGTTTTATATATATAACAAAAATGTTGTAGAAATGCTATTATTCATTCTCTGGTTTATTCACATATTTCATAAAACAATGAGTAATGTTTCCGAGCCATCATGAATGAGTGTGCTTTTTGCAATTTGAACATCAAACATGGCGAAAATACAAACAATTTTTTCTTTGAAAACAACAAATGAAATGTGCAATATAAAAATATATTTTAAAATAGCACCTTTTCTCTGTCAGGTTAAAACATGCAGAGTTTAACATGAATCATTAGGACACACAAAACATTATTTCCCAGGTAATACAAATATACCATTATATGTACATTACATTGGCAAAATATGATAACATGTATTGTGAGTGCCTCTTTATACATACAGAACAGCTATTTAGTGGACAGATTTGGAACTCATTACCTGTACATCCACCAAAGACAGATTCTGCATTCTGTGGTATGGTTGCATCAATGTTTGGACAACATTGTCTTCCTGTAATACGGTGCTGCTGTAATCGCTAGTCGTAATTCCGAGGGGGATTTAAAAGTTTGGCTGCAGAGTTAACGTAATATAAATGTACTTGAAATAAATAATAAAATCATCAACCATGAGAAAAGATCCATCAATGGTGTATGTACTGTATACTCAAAACCTTGCCAATGTTTATAGCTTTAAATATGAATGAAACAACCATTTGTTGCCATTTGTTCTTTAGGGTGGAGAGGAGGTAGTCATGACATGCCCTTCATCATCGCCCCTTTTTCAAAGGAACAGCATCTGCAACAAAACAAGAATCCGTTTTGGGGATACATTTTCTTGTGTGTACATGTGTGTATGTGCAGCATGAATGTGTGTGTATTCAGCATGATATACACTACCGTTCCAAAGTTTGGGGTCACTTAGAAATGTCATTTTTTAAAGGAACACATTTTTTGGCCATTAAAACATCAAATTGATCAGAAATACAGTGTAGACATCGTTAATGTTGTAAATTACTATTGTAGCTGGAAATGGCTGATTTTAATGGAATATCTACATAGGCGTACAGAGGCCCATTATCAGCAACTACCACTCCTGTGTTCCAATGGCACGTTGTGTTAGCTAATCCAAATGTCTCATTTTAAAAGGCTAATTGATCATTAGAAAACCCTTTTGCAATTATGTTAGCACAGCTGAAAACTGTTGCTCTGATTAAAGCAATAAAACTGACCATCTTTATGACTGGTTGAGTATCTGGAACATCAGCATTTGTGGGCTTGATTACAGGCTCAAAATATCCAGAAACAAATAACTTTCTTCTGAAACTGGTCAGTCTATTCTTGTTCTGAGAAATGAAGAATATTCCATGCGAGAAATTGCCAAGAAACTGAAGATCTCGTACAACGCTGTGTACAACTCCCTTCACAGAGCAGCACAATCTGGCTCTAAACAGAATAGAAAGAGGAGTGGGAGGCCCCGGTGCACAACTGAGCAAGAAGACAAGTACATTAGACTGTCTAGTTTGAGAAACAGACGCATCACAAGTCCTCAACTGGCAGCTTCATTAAATTGTACCCGCAAACCACCAGTCTCAGCAGCAAACAGACCCAGTTTGCGCTGTGAAACACAGGAGTGATGGTTGCTGATAGGGCCTCTGTACTCCTAGATATTAGATATTCCATAAAAGATCTGCCGTTTCCAGCTACAATAGTCATTTACAACATTAACAATGTCTACACTGTATTTCTGATCAATTTGATGGTATTTTTACTGGACAAAAAATATGCTTTTATTTCAAAAATATGCTTTTATTTCAAAAACAAGGACATTTCTAAGTGTCAATGTTTTAAGCCTCCTATTGTGGGTCTCAGCCAACACCCACACAGAGACACACAGAGAACTTTAATAAACATGATTAAACCTGTAATAACCATGTAATGAGACACAAGGTGTCTCCCCAGGGGAAATCAAGATTAGACTACTGCAATACTATGCTCTCGGGCTACCCGGATAAAGCACTAAGTACATTTCAGCTAGTTAAATACAGCCGCTAGAATCTTGACTAGATCCAAAAAATGTGATCATGTTACACCAGTGCTACCGGCGTCCTGTTAAGGCTAAGGTGGGTGTCAAGGTTTTACTACCAACCTACAAAACCTATCTCGCTGATTTGATCCTGCCGTACATACCTACACGTATGCTACGGTCACTAGACACAGGCCTCCTTATTGTTCCTAGAATTTCTAAGCAAACAGCTGGAGGATTCCTCCTATAGAGTTTCATTTTTATGGAATGATCTGGCGATCCATGTGAAACACACAGACTCGGTCTCAACCTTTAAGTCCTTACTGAAGACTCATCTCTTCAGTAGGTCCTATGATTGAGTGTAGTCTGGCCCAGGGGTGTGAAGGTGAACGGCAAGGCACTGGAGTGACAAACCACCCTTGCAGTCTTTGTCTGGCCAGCTATCCTCTCTCCACTGGGATTCTCTGACGCTGACCCTATGAGTCACCGGCTTGCTCGCACTCTCCCATGCCGTCCCTAAGAGGGGTGTATCACATCTTGACAGGCTTGTTTCGCTATACTTGACTTGAGTGGGTTGAGTCACTGGCATGATCTTCCTGCCTGGTTTTGTGCCCCCTCGGAGCTTGGTTCTTCTCTAAGTTTATTCATTGGTTCCTGCCTTTCTTTTCCTAGCCACCATGCTTCTACATCTGCATTGCTTGCTCTTTGGGGTTTTAGGCTGGGTTTTATAAATATATTTGATTGATTGATATGCATGTGTGCACAGTAAGCTACTATGTGTGCTTGCTTGTGTGTGTGTGTGTACCTGTGTCCTCCGGGAGGCAGCGCTCCTCACAGGTCTCCTGATGGAGGAAGCGGTTGGCGTTGCCCTCACAGCCGCTGTAGATGAAGGGTCTACAGGCCTGCACCTGGCTGTTAAAGTACCAGCGCAGAGTAAACCTCCCACAGCTGCCCTCCTCCAGGGGCAACACACAAAGGTCCACTGGAGCTTGAATACATCACACATACACACAGTGAGGAAAATCACAGTGAGAGAGACAGAGAGCTCCAACAGTAAGCTAGGTGAATGTGATGTTAGTATTAATGTTAATGAACAGTAACTTAACATTCTGTGATGAACATTAAGTGACCATACAATTAACACAGTCTTTAAGGGATAGAAAATCTAAATTATGTCTGGGATTAAAGCTGAAGATGGCTTGTAAGGTCAAATCCATTCAGGTTTTATTAAAAAAAAAATGTTTCAGTATAATTCTTCGTATATCATCTATAGTAACTTTTTTCAATTTGCCACACAAAAACAATTCAGTGCCCAAATTCAGATATGCTTGGGTGTTTTGATTAGTTAACAACAGCAATCCAAGAAAATAAAACCATCATGCTAGAGAGGCCAGAGGCATGCAGAGATGGAGGCGGAGTTAACCGTTAACACCCCAGCAGTGGAGGAGAAAGTGGGAGGGGTTTACCTTCCCCTTTGACCTCTCTCCTGGACCTTTTTGCTTTCAGAGGGTCAACAGTGACTGTCTCACCTGTCGACATGCAATCATTCAACAAACATCAACATCTATCAACAGACAGCCTGTAATAAGCAAACTAACACGAAACAGACACACTGAATCGACAACACAATAAAACGCACAAATACAGTCCTAACTTGATAAACATGCACATAATTTAACGTTTCACGTAAATCCCATATTGTTGGAAATTAGAGATTTGCAAGACTGCTATATACACCCATATATCTTAAGTTAAGAACAGACCACTGTAAAACAACACATACAAAAACACTATGAACACAATAAAGACACACAGAAAGCTGTTGATGTTGATGGCAGTGTGTGAAGGGGATCCAGGGTTGGTTTGTGTGTTAGCCTGGGTTCAGTGTGTGGGGATGGATTAAGGGTTGGTTTGTGTGTTAGCCTAGGTTCAGTGTGTGAGGATGGATTAAGGGTTAAATGGATACGTCAGGATTTTGGTAATGAAAACTTTTATCTACTTCCTCAGAGTCAGATGAACTCGTGGATGCCATTTTTAAGTTTCTAACTAGTGTTAAACTAGCACAATGACTGGAAGTCTATGGGAGCCGTTCCTGTAGACTTTCATTCAGTGGGCTAATGCTGATTTGCGTTGGCTCGAAAACTACCTCTAACCTCCTACATACTGGATGCAGAGACATAGAAATGGTATCCACTAATTTATCTGACTCTGGGGAAGTGTATTGCTATCCCTTTAAGGGTGTGCGTTGGTGTGTGAGTAGTACCGTCGTTATGATTCGCAGCAGGGGTTAGGTGGATGCTCTGCTCCATAGCCATGGAATCATCGTAACTCTCTATAGAGTAGATATCTTCGTAGTTAGGGTCATTGGTGTTCACCACCACACGCAGCTCACGCCCTGCAACACAGCACAGGGCAGGGGGCACCACAGCGGTCACAACCCTAACCCCGACCACCCCACGGCCAGAGGGGAGACACCCCCCAACTCCTACAGCACAACACTGGACTTTCACCAAGGGCTCAGTCCACCCGTGAATGGGCCTTTATTCAGCTGGAATACCCCACTTACAAACCCTCTAACTTTAAAAAGCAGACAAAACAGAGTTAGAGAGAGTAAAACTGATGGACAGACAGAGATATCCTTTATAATGTTCAGAGAATACTGATGAGAAAACAGGGCCCATTGTTTAGAACCAGACACAGCATCACTCTGGGCTGTTTGTTAAGACATACTGATGGACAGACAGACAGGTAGTGATGAAGGACAGTTGGACAGACACACTCACCATCCTTACCATCCTTGCCCTGCCGGGCCAGCTGTTGCTCTGGAACAGGACGCGCCCTGGGGCGGGACATGGTTTCTGTCACAACAACACCTGAGAGCAGACCAAGATGTGGGGGACAGGGGAAGGAAGAGGGGCCAGGAACATAAAAACAACCAGGATGGGGGACAGGGGGGAAGGAAGAGGGGCCAGGAACATAAAAACAACCAGGATGGGGGACAGGGGGAAGGAAGAGGGGCCAGGAACATAAAAACAACCAGGATGGGGGACAGGGGGAAGGAAGAGGGGCCAGGAACATAAAAACAACCAGGATGGGGGACAGGGGGAAGGAAGAGGGGCCAGGAACATAAAAACAACCAGGATGGGGGACAGGGGGAAGGAAGAGGGGCCAGGAACATAAAAACAACCAGGATGGGGGACAGGGGGAAGGAAGAGGGGCCAGGCACATAAAAACAACCAGGATGGGGGACAGGGGGAAGGAAGAGGGGCCAGGAACATAAAAACAACCAGGATGGGGGACAGGGGGAAGGAAGAGGGGCCAGGAACATAAAAACAACCAGGATGGGGGACAGGGGGAAGGAAGAGGGGCCAGGCACATAAAAACAACCAGGATGGGGGACAGGGGGAAGGAAGAGGGGCCAGGAACATAAAAACAACCAGGATGGGGGACAGGGGGAAGGAAGAGGGGCCAGGAACATAAAAACAACCAGGATGGGGGACAGGGGGAAGGAAGAGGGGCCAGGAACATAAAAACAACCAGGATGGGGGACAGGGGGGAAGGAAGAGGGGCCAGGAACATAAAAACAACCAGGATGGGGGACAGGGGGGAAGGAAGAGGGGCCAGGAACATAAAAACAACAACAGGACATCCACACTGGTCAGTAACACACATAGACATCGCCACCAGACACCACCGAAACCCAACATATACACCCATGAGAACATACAGTAGAAACAGTGGTTGAAGTGGACTGAAATAGATACCAGTACTCATTTTGGGTGCCGGTAGTATTTATATTTAGTTGCCAGTACTCATCATATTTTAGAGCCAATATTCTAAGCAGGTCAGCACTGGCCCTCTTTAAGCACTGAGTAGAACAGATAACCACCTACATGGACCACCACATAACAGAACCAAAACTACATAGTACAGACACATGTCAGAACCAAAAACACAGTGACTACATAAACTAATAATAAAGCTAAAAAGTTAATGCCAAAGCTAGCTACTGCCCTCATACCATCGGGTCCACGTGTCAGACTGATACCCACTCACCTCCACAAGCTGAAAGACAAAGAGAAAAGGGAGGAGAGGAAAAGAGAATGTTACTTTCTCTTTCATTACAGGGAAAGTCAATAGCAGTGAGAAGTTCTACATGGACAGAGGGTCTGAATCAGACTCTGTGGAGCATTACGTTCAATACAGATGTGTTAGCACCATTACTTGTTTCACTTGATGATGAGGAAGTGAAGTTTAACTGAGGACACCAGCATGTTGGATTGGGACATTGGGGTTTTGGCAGGTGACTAAGACTTACCACAGTGTTGGCTCATTTCTGTGCGGACGTATGTCCGAATCTCATCCTCCTTCACAGAGAGCCAGAGGGGAAGAGGAGGAGTGTAAGAGACAGGCAGAGAGACGTGACAGCATTATAATAAGTGTGTGTGTGTGGTTGCATGTGTGTGTATGTGTAGGCAGGTTGGTGGTAGAGTCAGCAGATTTGGGCCCTGAGGCCCAGGTGAAGCACTGACCGTCAAGCCTGGTTCTCCTCTGTCTCCCTTGGCTCCATCTGGACCCAACTCCCCCTGCAGCAGAGACAGGTATTAGAACACACAGCTGACAAATAAACTGTTCTCAGAGTAGTTGAACAAACTAATAGCTCTATGATCCCAAGGTCAGATGTACTAAGTACATATCCACCACGAAGAATCAGAAATATAAACTGGAAAGGAACAACACCTGTGTTTTCAGTAATTAAATGTATTATGTCTGTTCAAAACCCTTTTATTTGACCCTTTTCTACATTTTCTGTTTAAGTCTCCAAACTTTCCATACAGTGCATACGGTTTAGAAAAAGGTCCCCAGCTTCACTGCTGTGTCTGTGCTGTGGCCAGTATGAGGGAGTTATTGGGGGACAGTTGCAGTTAGATACTTTATGAGCAGACATACTGCACAGTAGAGAGGAGACACTCACCTCCTTGCCCCTGTCTCCTGGTTTACCTGGGATACCGCGTGGACCTATCATGGCAGGACCAAGAGGCCCCCGCTCCCCCTGACAATGACAACAACCATGTTGAACCATGTTTAATTTACCCCACAACTAGATGGCATAAACAACCAAAGCAAGTGAATACCTTCTGTCCTTGGAGGCCTTCGGGGCCCTTAGCTCCAGTTGGTCCCTGAGACCCTGTCAGTCCAGAGGACCCGTCTACTCCTCTGGGGCCTGGGGGGCCGGGGATACCTGAGGGGCCCTGTAGAGAGGAAGAGGGAGATACCACAGACAGATACCATTTACAAAAAACCTCTTCCTCTTCTTCCCTGCCTATTAAAGTTGTGTCAGGCACTGGCATCATTGAGAAAAATTAGATAAGTGATGATTTTAATCAGCATTTTATCTCGGCAGGCTTTTTATTTTAAATAAATGGTAGATGAATTGATCCTGGTCTGTCATTCGACTGCTCTTCCCTCTCCCAGCCTCCAGTTGGCTCGATGGAAGATCAGTCGACTTCTAGTGAATATCTTTTTCATTTCAACAACTTTCTACTTGTGATGTGCTAGACACCTCGATTAAGATGAATGTAAAAATCAACTGGGGCTGATTTACATGATCCTTTCTTGCTGCAGCTTTCTGCTACCAATATGTTTTATCAGACGATTATCTTGGGTGCTATCCCCAGGGTTTGGAAGGTGGCCTATGTGCTCCCTCTCCACAAAGGTGATGACCCCTCCAACCTAAATAATTATCGCAATCTCGAAATTGTCTTGCCTAGATTAAAAATAAATAGAACCAATAATAAACAGTCATCTTAGAACCTTCCTAGCTACAAGTGTTCACTGGTCTGGTTTCAGGCCAGGTTATAGCACCATCTCTGCTGCAACCTTGGTGTTAAATGATGTTGTAAAGTGTATGGATCGGAGGAAGCACTGTGCTGCTCTCTTTATTGAATTATTGACAGCTTTCGATAGTGTGGACCACTCTTTATTGATTCAAAGATGGTCTGAAATCGATATGGATCAGGAGTCATGTAATTGGTTCAGGACACTCCAGCGCAGCCGGAGTCTCCAGTCTGCCCAGCGCCGCCTGAGCTGGCCGTCTGCCAAGCTGCCCCTCAGTCCCGAGCTGGCCCTCAGTCCAGTGGGGCCATTTAGCAGGGTCGCCGTGTTTAGGAGGCTACGGAGGCGGACAATGAGGCGGAGAAAGACTGTGGTGATGTGGGGTACACGTCCCGCGCCAGAGCCGCCACCCAGACCCTCCCCTATAGGTTAAGGTTTTGCGGCCGGAGTCCGCACCTTTGGGGGGGGGATACTGTCACGTTCTGACCTTTATTTCTGTTTTGTCATTATTTAGTATGGTCAGGGCGTGAGTTGGGGTGGGAAGTCTGTTTGTTTTTCTATGATTTTGGGATTTCTATGTTTCGGCCTAGTATGGTTCTCAATCAGAGGCAGGTGTCATCAGTTGTCTCTGATTGAGAATCATACTTAGGTAGCTTGGGTTTCACTGTTTGTTTGTGGGTGATTATCCATGTTAGTTGCTTGTGTCAGTTCAGTTCTTATGACAGCTTCACGGACGTTATTTGTTTATTGTTTTTGGTCATCTATTAAATGATGCATTCACACCACGCTGCGCTTTGGTCCGCTTCTTACGACGATCGTGACACTAGCACCAGGGTCAGCACACTCTCAAATGTTGTTGTAAGCCTGTAAGCCTGCCACACACACTATACGATACATTTATTAAACATAAGAATGAGTGTGAGTTTGTGTCACAACCCGGCTTGTGGGAAGTGACAAAGAGCTCTTATAGGACCAGGGCACAAATAATAATCAATCATTTTGCTCTTTATTTAGTCATCTTACATATAAATCCTTATTTGTTCATCAAAAATTGTGAATAATTCACCACAGGTTAATGAGAAGGGGGTGCTTAAAAGGATGCACATTCCTCTGCAATGTTGGGTTGTATTGGAGAGAGTCTGTCTTACATCATTTCACACACAGTCGGTGCCTGTATTTAGTTTTCATGCTAGTGAGGGCCGAGAATCCATTCTCACATAGGTACGTGATTGCAAAAGAGCATCAGTGTCTTAACAGCGCGATTTTCAAAGGCAAACTCTGAGCGCAGCCCTATCCAGAAATCTAGCAGTGGCTTCTGATTAAATTCCATTTTCACAGAACCACTTGTTGCAATTTCAATGAGGCTCTCTTGTTCAGATATTGGTAAGTGGACTGGAGGCAGGGAATGAACGGGATAACGAATCCAGTTGTTTGTGTCATCCAATTTGCTAAAGTACCTGCGTAATTGCGCACCCAGCTCACCGAGGATGCTTCGCTTTATCACATTTGATTTGGTCTGTAAGCTTGAGTTCATTAGCACACAAAAAATCATACAACGATGGAAAGACCTGAGTGTGGTCCTTGTTAATACAGACAGAAAAGAGCTCCAAATTCTTAATCATAGCCTCAATTTTGTCCCACACATTGAATATAGTTGCGGAGAGTCCCTGTAATCCTAGATTCAGACCATTCAGGCGAGAAAAAACATCACTCAGATAAGCCAGTCGTGTGAGAAACTCGTCATCATGCAAGCGGTCAGACAAGTGAATATTATGGTCAGTAAAGAAAACTTTAAGCTCGTCTCTCAATTAATTGTTTTTTTGTCAATACTTTGCCCCTTGATAACCAGCGCACTTCTGTATGTTGTAAAAGCATTACATGGTCGCTGCCCATATCATTGCATAATGCAGAAAATACACGTTCAGGGGCCTTGCTTTAACAAAGTTAACCATTTTCACTGCAGTGTCCAAAACGTTTTCAAGCTGTCAGGCATTCCCTTGGCAGCAAGAGCCTCTCGGTGGACGCTGCAGTGTACCCACATGGCGTTGGGAGCAACTGCTTGCACGAGCGTTACCATTCCGCTATGTCTCCCTGTCATGGCTTTTTCGCCATCAGTACAGATACGAACACATCTTGACCACAAGTCCATTTACAGTTACATTTACATTTAAGTCTTTTAGCAGACGCTCTTATCCAGAGCGACATACAAATTGGTGCATTCACCTTATGACATCCAGTGGAACAGCCACTTTACAATAGTGCATCTAAATCTTTTAAGGGGGGGGGTGAGAAGGATTACTTTATCCTATCCTAGGTATTCCTTAAAGAGGTGGGGTTTCAGGTGTCTCCGGAAGGTGGTGATTGACTCCGCTGTCCTGGCGTCGTGAGGGAGTTTGTTCCACCATTGGGGGGCCAGAGTAGCGAACAGTTTTGACTGGGCTGAGCGGGAACTGTACTTCCTCAGTGGTAGGGAGGCGAGCAGGCCAGAGATGGATGAACGCAGTGCCCTTGTTTGGGTGTAGGGCCTGATCAGAGCCTGGAGGTACTGAGGTGCCGTTCCCCTCACAGCTCCGTAGGCAAGCACCATGGTCTTGTAGCGGATGCGAGCTTCAACTGGAAGCCAGTGGAGAGAGCGGAGGAGCGGGGTGACGTGAGAGAACTTGGGAAGGTTGAACACCAGACGGGCTGCGGCGTTCTGGATGAGTTGTAGGGGTTTAATGGCACAGGCAGGGAGCCCAGCCAACAGTGAGTTGCAGTAATCCAGACGGGATATGACAAGTGCCTGGATTAGGACCTGCGCCGCTTCCTGTTTGAGGCAGGGTCGTACTCTGCGGATGTTGTAGAGCATGAACCTACAGGAACGGGCCACCGCCTTGATGTTAGTTGAGAACGACAGGGTGTTGTCCAGGATCACGCCAAGGTTCTTAGCGCTCTGGGAGGAGGACACAATGGAGTTGTCAACCGTGATGGTGAGATCATGGAACGGGCAGTCCTTCCCCGGGAGGAAGAGCAGCTCCGTCTTGCCGAGGTTCAGCTTGAGGTGGTGATCCGTCATCCACACTGATATGTCTGCCAGACATGCAGAGATGCGATTCGCCACCTGGTCATCAGAAGGGGGAAAGGAGAAGATTAATTGTGTGTCGTCTGCATAGCAATGATAGGAGAGACCATGTGAGGTTATGACAGAGCAAAGTGACTTGGTGAATAGCGAGAATAGGAGAGGGCCTAGAACAGAGCCCTGGGGGACACCAGTGGTGAGAGCGCGTGGTGAGGAGACAGATTCTCGCCACACCACCTGGTAGGAGCGACCTGTCAGGTAGGACGCAATCCAAGCGTGGGCCGCGCCGGAGATGCCCAACTCAGAGAGGGTGGAGAGGAGGATCTGATGGTTCACAGTATCGAAGGCAGCCGATAGGTCTAGAAGGATAGCTTTAGCAGTGCGGAGCGCCTCCGTGATACAGAGAAGAGCAGTCTCAGTTGAATGACTAGTCTTGAAACCTAACTGATTTGGATCAAGAAGGTCATTCTGAGAGAGATAGCGGGAGAGCTGGCCAAGGACGGCACGTTCAAGAGTTTTGGAGAGAAAAGAAAGAAGGGATACTGGTCTGTAGTTGTTGACATCGGAGGGATCGAGTGTAGGTTTTTTCAGAAGGGGTGCAACTCTCGCTCATTTGATGTGACAAAGCTGTCCAGTACTTAACAAATATCCTCTCATGTTGTCCAGGTTTCCAGTGGTTTATAGAAGAGGATGCCTTCCTTAATTGACACCCATAAACGTAACGGACATATACTAGGAGCTGTGCCAGGATCGCCATGTCTGTTGACTCATCCAGCTGAAACGCATATAATTCACTGGCTTGTATGCGAAGCAGTAATTGTTTCAATCTCCTGCCATGTCAATGATGCGTAGTGCAACAGTATTGTTTGATTAAGGCATTGTTGGTATAGTTGTTCTGGGCTTTTCTCCCAGCATTGTCCCTGCCATATAAGCGGCAGCAGGAAGAATTAAGTCCTCCACAATAGTATGGGGTTAGCCTGTCCTAGCCACTCGGTAGCTCACCATATAAGATGCTTCTAGCCCCTTCTTATTAATGGTATCTGTTGCTTTAATACATGTCTTACTACTCAAAAGTCATCTTTATTCTCACTCAAAAATCTCCCATGGCTTATTTTTCAAATTGTCATGTTTCGTTTCTAAATGTCTGCTCAAGAGTGAAGGTTAATGTGATTAGATGTTAATTATTTGACTAGGCTAACTTTATTTGACATTTTGTTATTATTACGCTGAACACTAGATGGTTTAATTTTATTTTGGGCAGTGAAACGAGGCTACTTAGGCGAGAGAAAAACCTCACCCAAATGTATAGCCCAGTTGGGAAATATAAATGTACTTTTTGAAAATGTGAATCACATTTTTATTTGGTGTACCCCCGACAGCATTGCCGTACCCCAGTTTGGGAATACCTGTAATAACCAATTGGGTAATTGTATGGTCCTGGGAGAGGCAAAGTGCTAATGTACAATGCACTTGGAAAGTATTCAGACCCCTTGACTGTTTCCACATTTGATTACATTAAAACCAAATTGAATCTGTCTAACAAGGTGCTCAAACAAAATGGGTTAAATTGTTTTGAATACTTTTAGAATGCACTGTATCTGTTTGAGCTCCTGTTAGATTCAATTTGGTTTCTCAATGGGAGGCTCCAACTATGGGTTACTGCATACTTGGAAATGGGCATTGCAAAATAAGTTAGTGAATCAACAGTGATGAGTGCAACATCAGTGGGTAGCTCAACAGTGATGGGTGTAACATCAGCGCGTGGATCAACAGCGATTGGTGCAACATCAACGCGTGGATCAACAGCGATTGGTGCAACATCAGTGGGTAGCTCAACAGTGATGGGTGTAACATCAGCGCGTGGATCAACAGCGATTGGTGCAACATCAGCGCGTGGATCAACAGCGATTGGTGCAACATCAGTGGGTAGCTCAACAGTGATGGGTGTAACATCAGCGCGTGGATCAACAGCGATTGGTGTAACATCAGTGAGTAGCTCAACAGCGATGGGTGTAACATCAGTGGGTAGCTCAACAGTGATGGGTGTAACATCAGCGCGTGGATCAACAGCGATTGGTGTAACATCAGTAGGTAGCTCAACAGTGATGGGTGTAACATCAGTGGGTAGCTCAACAGTGATGGGTGTAACATCAGTGGGTAGCTCAACAGCGATGGGTGTAACATCAGTGGGTAGCTCAACAGCGATGGGTGTAACATCAGCTGGTGGATCAACAGCAATGGGCTTAACATCAGCTGGTGGATCAACAGCAATGGTTGTAACATCAGCTGGGGGATCAACAGCAATGGGCTTAACATCAGCTGGTGCATCAACAGCAATGGGTGTAACATCAGCTGGTGGATCAACAGCAATGGGCTTAACATCAGCTGGTGGATAAACAGCAATGGGTGTAACATCAGCTGGTGGATAAACAGCAATGGGTGTAACATCAGGTGGTAGATCAACAGCAATGGGTGTAGCATCAGCTGGTAGATAAACAGCAATGGGTGTAACATCAGCTGGTAGATCAACAGCAATGGGTGGAGCATCAGCTGGTAGATCAACAGCAATGGGTGTAGCATCAGCTGGTAGATCAACAGCAATGGATGTAACATCAGCTAGTGGATCAACAGCGATGGGCTTAACATCAGCTGGTGGATCAACAGCAATGGGCTTAACATCAGCTGGTGGATCAACAGCGATGGGCTTAACATCAGCTGGTGGATCAACAGCGATGGGAGTAACATCAGCTGGTAGATTAACAACAATGGGTTTAACATCAGCGGGTAGATTAACAACAATGGGGGTAACATCAGCTGGTAGATTAACAACAATGGGTGTAACATCAGCTGGTAGATCAACAGTGATGGGGGTAACATCAGATGGGGGATCAACAGCGATGGGCTTAACATCAGCTGGTGGATCAACAGCGATGGGCTTAACATCAGCTGGTGGATAAACAGCAATGGGTGTAACATCAGCTGGTGGATAAACAGCAATGGGTGTAACATCAGCTGGTAGATCAACAGCAATGGGTGGAGCATCAGCTGGTAGATCAACAGCAATGGGTGTAGCATCAGCTGGTAGATCAACAGCAATGGATGTAACATCAGCTAGTGGATCAACAGCGATGGGCTTAACATCAGCTGGTGGATCAACAGCAATGGGCTTAACATCAGCTGGTGGATAAACAGCAATGGGTGTAACATCAGCTGGTGGATAAACAGCAATGGGTGTAACATCAGCTGGTAGATCAACAGCAATGGGTGGAGCATCAGCTGGTAGATCAACAGCAATGGGTGTAGCATCAGCTGGTAGATCAACAGCAATGGATGTAACATCAGCTAGTGGATCAACAGCGATGGGCTTAACATCAGCTGGTGGATCAACAGCAATGGGCTTAACATCAGCTGGTGGATTAACAGCGATGGGTTTAACATCAGCTGGTGGACAAACAGCGATGGGTGTAACATCAGCTGGTGGATCAACAGCGATGGGAGTAACATCAGCTGGTGGATCAACAGCGATGGGGGTAACATCAGCTGGTAGATTAACAACAATGGGTTTAACATCAGGGGTAGATTAACAACAATGGGGGTAACATCAGCTGGTAGATTAACAACAATGGGTTTAACATCAGCGGGTAGATTAACAACAATGGGGGTAACATCAGCTGGTAGATTAACAACAATGGGTGTAACATCAGCGGGTAGATCAACAGCAATGGGTGGCTGGTAGATCAACAGTGATGGGTGTAACATCAGTGGGTAGCTCAACAGTGATGGGTGTAACATCAGTGGGTAGCTCAACAGTGATGGGTGTAACATCAGCGCGTGGATCAACAGCGATGGGTGCAACATCAATCAACAGCGATCAACAGTGATGGGTGTAACATCAGCGGGATCAACAGCGATTGGTGTAACATCAGTGAGTAGCTCAACAGCGATGGGTGTAACATCAGTGGGTAGCTCAACAGTGATGGGTGTAACATCAGCGCGTGGATCAACAGCGATTGGTGTAACATCAGTAGGTAGCTCAACAGTGATGGGTGTAACATCAGTGGGTAGCTCAACAGTGATGGGTGTAACATCAGTGGGTAGCTCAACAGCGATGGGTGTAACATCAGTGGGTGGTAGCTTAACAGCGATGGGTGTAACAGCGATGGGTGTAACATCAGCTGGTGGATCAACAGCAATGGGCTTAACATCAGCTGGTGGATCAACAGCAATGGTTGTAACATCAGCTGGGGGATCAACAGCAATGGGCTTAACATCAGCTGGTGCATCAACAGCAATGGGTGTAACATCAGCTGGTGGATCAACAGCAATGGGCTTAACATCAGCTGGTGGATAAACAGCAATGGGTGTAACATCAGCTGGTGGATAAACAGCAATGGGTGTAACATCAGGTGGTAGATCAACAGCAATGGGTGTAGCATCAGCTGGTAGATAAACAGCAATGGGTGTAACATCAGCTGGTAGATCAACAGCAATGGGTGGAGCGTCAGCTGGTAGATCAACAGCAATGGGTGTAGCATCAGCTGGTAGATCAACAGCAATGGATGTAACATCAGCTAGTGGATCAACAGCGATGGGCTTAACATCAGCTGGTGGATCAACAGCAATGGGCTTAACATCAGCTGGTGGATCAACAGCGATGGGCTTAACATCAGCTGGTGGATCAACAGCGATGGGAGTAACATCAGCTGGTAGATTAACAACAATGGGTTTAACATCAGCGGGTAGATTAACAACAATGGGGGTAACATCAGCTGGTAGATTAACAACAATGGGTGTAACATCAGCTGGTAGATCAACAGTGATGGGGGTAACATCAGATGGGGGATCAACAGCGATGGGCTTAACATCAGCTGGTGGATCAACAGCGATGGGCTTAACATCAGCTGGTGGATAAACAGCAATGGGTGTAACATCAGCTGGTGGATAAACAGCAATGGGTGTAACATCAGCTGGTAGATCAACAGCAATGGGTGGAGCATCAGCTGGTAGATCAACAGCAATGGGTGTAGCATCAGCTGGTAGATCAACAGCAATGGATGTAACATCAGCTAGTGGATCAACAGCGATGGGCTTAACATCAGCTGGTGGATCAACAGCAATGGGCTTAACATCAGCTGGTGGATAAACAGCAATGGGTGTAACATCAGCTGGTGGATAAACAGCAATGGGTGTAACATCAGCTGGTAGATCAACAGCAATGGGTGGAGCATCAGCTGGTAGATCAACAGCAATGGGTGTAGCATCAGCTGGTAGATCAACAGCAATGGATGTAACATCAGCTAGTGGATCAACAGCGATGGGCTTAACATCAGCTGGTGGATCAACAGCAATGGGCTTAACATCAGCTGGTGGATTAACAGCGATGGGTTTAACATCAGCTGGTGGACAAACAGCGATGGGTGTAACATCAGCTGGTGGATCAACAGCGATGGGAGTAACATCAGCTGGTGGATCAACAGCGATGGGGGTAACATCAGCTGGTAGATTAACAACAATGGGTTTAACATCAGCGGGTAGATTAACAACAATGGGGGTAACATCAGCTGGTAGATTAACAACAATGGGTTTAACATCAGCGGGTAGATTAACAACAATGGGGGTAACATCAGCTGGTAGATTAACAACAATGGGTGTAACATCAGCGGGTAGATCAACAGCAATGGGTGTAACACCAGCTGGTAGATCAACAGTGATGGGTGTAACATCAGTGGGTAGCTCAACAGTGATGGGTGTAACATCAGTGGGTAGCTCAACAGCGATGGGTGTAACATCAGTGGGTAGCTCAACAGCAATGGGTGTAACATCAGCTGGTGGATCAACAGCAATGGGCTTAACATCAGCTGGTGGATCAACAGCAATGGTTGTAACATCAGCTGGGGGATCAACAGCAATGGGCTTAACATCAGCTGGTGCATCAACAGCAATGGGTGTAACATCAGCTGGTGGATCAACAGCAATGGGCTTAACATCAGCTGGTGGATAAACAGCAATGGGTGTAACATCAGCTGGTGGATAAACAGCAATGGGTGTAACATCAGGTGGTAGATCAACAGCAATGGGTGTAGCATCAGCTGGTAGATAAACAGCAATGGGTGTAGCATCAGCTGGTAGATCAACAGCAATGGGTGGAGCGTCAGCTGGTAGATCAACAGCAATGGATGTAACATCAGCTAGTGGATCAACAGCGATGGGCTTAACATCAGCTGGTGGATCAACAGCAATGGGCTTAACATCAGCTGGTGGATCAACAGCGATGGGCTTAACATCAGCTGGTGGATCAACAGCGATGGGAGTAACATCAGCTGGTAGATTAACAACAATGGGTTTAACATCAGCGGGTAGATTAACAACAATGGGGGTAACATCAGCTGGTAGATTAACAACAATGGGTGTAACATCAGCTGGTAGATCAACAGTGATGGGGGTAACATCAGATGGGGGATCAACAGCGATGGGTTTAACATCAGCTGGTGGATCAACAGCGATGGGCATAACATCAGCTGGTGGATAAACAGCAATGGGTGTAACATCAGCTGGTGGATAAACAGCAATGGGTGTAACATCAGCTGGTAGATCAACAGCAATGGGTGGAGCATCAGCTGGTAGATCAACAGCAATGGGTGTAGCATCAGCTGGTAGATCAACAGCAATGGATGTAACATCAGCTAGTGGATCAACAGCGATGGGCTTAACATCAGCTGGTGGATCAACAGCAATGGGCTTAACATCAGCTGGTGGATAAACAGCAATGGGTGTAACATCAGCTGGTGGATAAACAGCAATGGGTGTAACATCAGCTGGTAGATCAACAGCAATGGGTGGAGCATCAGCTGGTAGATCAACAGCAATGGGTGTAGCATCAGCTGGTAGATCAACAGCAATGGATGTAACATCAGCTAGTGGATCAACAGCGATGGGCTTAACATCAACTGGTGGATCAACAGCAATGGGCTTAACATCAGCTGGTGGATTAACAGCGATGGGCTTAACATCAGCAGGTGGACAAACAGCGATGGGTGTAACATCAGCTGGTGGATCAACAGCGATGGGAGTAACATCAGCTGGTGGATCAACAGCGATGGGGGTAACATCAGCTGGTAGATTAACAACAATGGGTTTAACATCAGCGGGTAGATTAACAACAATGGGGGTAACATCAGCTGGTAGATTAACAACAATGGGTGTAACATCAGCGGGTAGATCAACAGCAATGGGTGTAACATCAGCGGGTAGATCAACAGCAATGGGTGTAACATCAGCTGGTAGATTAACAACAATGGGTGTAACATCAGCTGGTGGACAAACAGCGATGGGTGTAACATCAGCTGGTTGATCAACAGCGATGGGGGTAACATCAGATGGTAGATTAACAACAATGGGTTTAACATCAGCGGGTAGATCAACAGCAATGGGTGTAACATCAGCGGGTAGATCAACAGCAATGGGGGTAACATCAGCTGGTAGATCAACAGCAATGGGTGTAACATCAGCCGGTGGATCAACAGCAATGGGCTTAACATCAGCTGGTGGATCAACAGCAATGGGTGTAACATCAGCTGGTGGATCAACAGCAATGGTTGTAACATCAGCTGGGGGATCAACAGCAATGGGCTTAACATCAGCTGGTGCATCAACAGCAATGGGTGTAACATCAGCTGGTGGATCAACAGCAATGGGCTTAACATCAGCTGGTGGATAAACAGCAATGGGTGTAACATCAGCTGGTGGATAAACAGCAATGGGTGTAACATCAGGTGGTAGATCAACAGCAATGGGTGTAGCATCAGCTGGTAGATAAACAGCAATGGGTGTAACATCAGCTGGTAGATCAACAGCAATGGGTGGAGCGTCAGCTGGTAGATCAACAGCAATGGGTGTAGCATCAGCTGGTAGATCAACAGCAATGGATGTAACATCAGCTAGTGGATCAACAGCGATGGGCTTAACATCAGCTGGTGGATCAACAGCAATGGGCTTAACATCAGCTGGTGGATCAACAGCGATGGGCTTAACATCAGCTGGTGGATCAACAGCGATGGGAGTAACATCAGCTGGTAGATTAACAACAATGGGTTTAACATCAGCGGGTAGATTAACAACAATGGGGGTAACATCAGCTGGTAGATTAACAACAATGGGTGTAACATCAGCTGGTAGATCAACAGTGATGGGGGTAACATCAGATGGGGGATCAACAGCGATGGGCTTAACATCAGCTGGTGGATCAACAGCGATGGGCTTAACATCAGCTGGTGGATAAACAGCAATGGGTGTAACATCAGCTGGTGGATAAACAGCAATGGGTGTAACATCAGCTGGTAGATCAACAGCAATGGGTGGAGCATCAGCTGGTAGATCAACAGCAATGGGTGTAGCATCAGCTGGTAGATCAACAGCAATGGATGTAACATCAGCTAGTGGATCAACAGCGATGGGCTTAACATCAGCTGGTGGATCAACAGCAATGGGCTTAACATCAGCTGGTGGATAAACAGCAATGGGTGTAACATCAGCTGGTGGATAAACAGCAATGGGTGTAACATCAGCTGGTAGATCAACAGCAATGGGTGGAGCATCAGCTGGTAGATCAACAGCAATGGGTGTAGCATCAGCTGGTAGATCAACAGCAATGGATGTAACATCAGCTAGTGGATCAACAGCGATGGGCTTAACATCAGCTGGTGGATCAACAGCAATGGGCTTAACATCAGCTGGTGGATTAACAGCGATGGGTTTAACATCAGCTGGTGGACAAACAGCGATGGGTGTAACATCAGCTGGTGGATCAACAGCGATGGGAGTAACATCAGCTGGTGGATCAACAGCGATGGGGGTAACATCAGCTGGTAGATTAACAACAATGGGTTTAACATCAGCTAGATTAACAACAATGGGGGTAACATCAGCTGGTAGATTAACAACAATGGGTTTAACATCAGCGGGTAGATTAACAACAATGGGGGTAACATCAGCTGGTAGATTAACAACAATGGGTGTAACATCAGCTGGTAGATCAACAGCAATGGGTGTAACACCAGCTGGTAGATCAACAGTGATGGGTGTAACATCAGTGGGTAGCTCAACAGTGATGGGTGTAACATCAGTGGGTAGCTCAACAGCGATGGGTGTAACATCAGTGGGTAGCTCAACAGCAATGGGTGTAACATCAGCTGGTGGATCAACAGCAATGGGCTTAACATCAGCTGGTGGATCAACAGCAATGGTTGTAACATCAGCTGGGGGATCAACAGCAATGGGCTTAACATCAGCTGGTGCATCAACAGCAATGGGTGTAACATCAGCTGGTGGATCAACAGCAATGGGCTTAACATCAGCTGGTGGATAAACAGCAATGGGTGTAACATCAGCTGGTGGATAAACAGCAATGGGTGTAACATCAGGTGGTAGATCAACAGCAATGGGTGTAGCATCAGCTGGTAGATAAACAGCAATGGGTGTAGCATCAGCTGGTAGATCAACAGCAATGGGTGGAGCGTCAGCTGGTAGATCAACAGCAATGGATGTAACATCAGCTGGTGGATCAACAGCGATGGGCTTAACATCAGCTGGTGGATCAACAGCAATGGGCTTAACATCAGCTGGTGGATCAACAGCGATGGGCTTAACATCAGCTGGTGGATCAACATCGATGGGAGTAACATCAGCTGGTAGATTAACAACAATGGGTTTAACATCAGCGGGTAGATTAACAACAATGGGGGTAACATCAGCTGGTAGATTAACAACAATGGGTGTAACATCAGCTGGTAGATCAACAGTGATGGGGGTAACATCAGATGGGGGATCAACAGCGATGGGTTTAACATCAGCTGGTGGATCAACAGATGGGCATAACATCAGCTGGTGGATAAACAGCAATGGGTGTAACATCAGCTGGTGGATAAACAGCAATGGGTGTAACATCAGCTGGTAGATCAACAGCAATGGGTGGAGCATCAGCTGGTAGATCAACAGCAATGGGTGTAGCATCAGCTGGTAGATCAACAGCAATGGATGTAACATCAGCTAGTGGATCAACAGCGATGGGCTTAACATCAGCTGGTGGATCAACAGCAATGGGCTTAACATCAGCTGGTGGATAAACAGCAATGGGTGTAACATCAGCTGGTGGATAAACAGCAATGGGTGTAACATCAGCTGGTAGATCAACAGCAATGGGTGGAGCATCAGCTGGTAGATCAACAGCAATGGGTGTAGCATCAGCTGGTAGATCAACAGCAATGGATGTAACATCAGCTAGTGGATCAACAGCGATGGGCTTAACATCAGCTGGTGGATCAACAGCAATGGGCTTAACATCAGCTGGTGGATTAACAGCGATGGGCTTAACATCAGCAGGTGGACAAACAGCGATGGGTGTAACATCAGCTGGTGGATCAACAGCGATGGGAGTAACATCAGCTGGTGGATCAACAGCGATGGGGGTAACATCAGCTGGTAGATTAACAACAATGGGTTTAACATCAGCGGGTAGATTAACAACAATGGGGGTAACATCAGCTGGTAGATTAACAACAATGGGTGTAACATCAGCGGGTAGATCAACAGCAATGGGTGTAACATCAGCTGGTAGATCAACAGCAATGGGTGTAACATCAGCTGGTAGATTAACAACAATGGGTGTAACATCAGCTGGTGGACAAACAGCGATGGGTGTAACATCAGCTGGTTGATCAACAGCGATGGGGGTAACATCAGATGGTAGATTAACAACAATGGGTTTAACATCAGCGGGTAGATCAACAGCAATGGGTGTAACATCAGCGGGTAGATCAACAGCAATGGGGGTAACATCAGCTGGTAGATCAACAGCAATGGGTGTAACATCAGCCGGTGGATCAACAGCAATGGGCTTAACATCAGCTGGTGGATCAACAGCAATGGGTGTAACATCAGCTGGTGGATCAACAGCGATGGGGGTAACATCAGCTGGTAGATCAACAGCGATGGGGGTACCATCAGCTGGTAGATCAACAGCGATGGGTGTAACATCAGCTGGTAGATCAACAGCGATGGGGGTAACATCAGCTGGTAGATCAACAGCGATGGGGGTAACATCAGCTGGTGGATCAACAGCGATGGGGGTAACATCAGCTGGTGGGCAAACAGCGATGGGTGTAACATCAGCTGGTGGATCAACAGCGATGGGGGTAACATCAGCTGGTAGATGAACAACAATGGGTTTAACATCAGCGGGTAGATATTTACATTTACATTTAAGTCATTTAGCAGACGCTCTTATCCAGAGCGACTTACATCAACAGCAATGGGGGTAACATCAGCTGGTAGATCAACAGCAATGGGTGTAACATCAGCTGGTGGATCAACAGCAATGGGCTTAACATCAGCTGGTAGATCAACAGCGATTGGTGTAACATCAGCTGGTAGATCAACAGCGATTGGTGTAACATCAGCTGGTAGATCAACAGCGATGGGCTTAACATCAGCTGGTGGATCAACAGCAATGGGCTTAACATCAGCTGGTGGATCAACAGCGATGGGCTTAACATCAGCTGGTAGATCAACAGCAATGGGTGTAACATCAGCTGGTGGATCAACAGCAATGGGTGTAACATCAGCTGGTGGATCAACAGCGATGGGGGTAACATCAGCTGGTAGATCAACAGCGATGGGGGTAACATCAGCTGGTAGATCAACAGCGATGGGGGTAACATCAGCTGGTAGATCAACAGCGATGGGGGTAACATCAGCTGGTGGATCAACAGCGATGGGGGTAACATCAGCTGGTGGACAAACAGCGATGGGTGTAACATCAGCTGGTGGATCAACAGCGATGGGGGTAACATCAGCTGGTAGATTAACAACAATGGGTTTAACATCAGCGGGTAGATCAACAGCAATGGGGGTAACATCAGCTGGTAGATCAACAGCAATGGGTGTAACATCAGCTGGTGTATCAACAGCAATGGGCTTACCATCAGCTGGTGGATCAACAGCAATGGGTGTAACATCAGCTGGTGGATCAACAGCGATGGGGGTAACATCAGCTGGTAGATCAACAGCGATGGGGGTAACATCAGCTGGTAGATCAACAGCGATGGGTGTAACATCAGCTGGTAGATCAACAGCGATGGGGGTAACACCAGCTGGTAGATCAACAGCGATGGGGGTAACATCAGCTGGTGGATCAACAGCGATGGGGGTAACATCAGCTGGTAGATCAACAGCAATGGGGGTAACATCAGCTGGTAGATCAACAGCGATGGGGGTAACATCAGCTGGTAGATCAACAGCAATGGGGGTAACATCAGCTGGTAGATCAACAGCGATGGGGGTAACATCAGCTGGTGGATCAACAGCAATGGGGGTAACATCAGCTGGTAGATCAACAGTGATTGGTGTAACATCAGCTGGTAGATCAACAGCGATTGGTGTAACATCAGCTGGTAGATCAACAGCGATTGGTGTAACATCAGCTGGTAGATCAACAGCAATGGGTGTAACATCAGCTGGTGGATCAACAGCAATGGGCTTAACATCAGCTGGTGGATCAACAGCGATGGGCTTAACATCAGCTGGTGGATCAACAGCAATGGGCTTAACATCAGCTGGTGGATCAACAGCGATGGGGGTAACATCAGCTGGTAGATCAACAGCGATGGGGGTAACATCAGCTGGTAGATCAACAGCAATGGGTGTAACATCAGCTGGTAGATCAACAGCGATGGGGGTAACATCAGCTGGTAGATCAACAGCGATGGGGGTAACATCAGCTGGTAGATCAACAGCGATGGGGGTAACATCAGCTGGTGGATCAACAGCGATGGGGGTAACATCAGCTGGTAGATCAACAGCGATTGGTGTAACATCAGCTGGTAGATCAACAGCGATTGGTGTAACATCAGCTGGTAGATCAACAGCAATGGGTGTAACATCAGCTGGTGGATGAACAGCAATGGGCTTAACAGCGATGGGCTTAACATCAGCTGGTGGATCAACAGCAATGGGCTTAACATCAGCTGGTGGATCAACAGCGATGGGCTTAACATCAGCTGGTAGATCAACAGCAATGGGTGTAGCATCAGCTGGTAGATCAACAGCAATGGGTGTAGCATCAGCTGGTAGATCAACAGCAATGGATGTAACATCAGCTGGTGGATCAACAGCGATGGGCTTAACATCAGCTGGTGGATCAACAGCAATGGGTGTAACATCAGCTGGTGGATCAACAGCAATGGGGGTAACATCAGCTGGTGGACAAACAGCGATGGGTGTAACATCAGCTGGTAGATCAACAGCGATTGGTGTAACACCAGCTGGTAGATCAACAGCGATTGGTGTAACATCAGCTGGTAGATCAACAGCAATGGGTGTAACATCAGCTGGTGGATCAACAGCGATGGGCTTAACATCAGCGTGTGGATCAACAGCAATGGGCTTAACATCAGCTGGTGGATCAACAGCGATGGGCTTAACATCAGCTGGTAGATCAACAGCAATGGGTGTAACATCAGCTGGTGGATCAACAGCAATGGGCATAACATCAGCTGGTGGATCAACAGCAATGGGTGTAACATCAGCTGGTGGATCAACAGCGATGGGGGTAACATCAGCTGGTAGATCAACAGCGATGGGGGTAACATCAGCTGGTAGATCAACAGCAATGGGTGTAACATCAGCTGGTAGATCAACAGCGATGGGGGTAACATCAGCTGGTAGATCAACAGCGATGGGGGTAACATCAGCTGGTAGATCAACAGCGATGGGGGTAACATCAGCTGGTGGATCAACAGCGATGGGGGTAACATCAGCTGGTAGATCAACAGCAATGGGGGTAACATCAGCTGGTAGATCAACAGCGATGGGGGTAACATCAGCTGGTGGATCAACAGCAATGTGGGTAACATCAGCTGGTAGATCAACAGCGATTGATGTAACATCAGCTGGTAGATCAACAGCGATTGGTGTAACATCAGCTGGTAGATCAACAGCGATTGGTGTAACATCAGCTGGTAGATCAACAGCAATGGGTGTAACATCAGCTGGTGGATGAACAGCAATGGGCTTAACATCAGCTGGTGGATCAACAGCGATGGGCTTAACATCAGCTGGTGGATCAACAGCAATGGGCTTAACATCAGCTGGTGGATCAACAGCGATGGGCTTAACATCAGCTGGTAGATCAACAGCAATGGGTGTAGCATCAGCTGGTAGATCAACAGCAATGGATGTAACATCAGCTGGTGGATCAACAGCGATGGGCTTAACATCAGCTGGTGGATCAACAGCAATGGGTGTAACATCAGCTGGTGGATCAACAGCGATGGGGGTAACATCAGCTGGTGGACAAACAGCGATGGGTGTAACATCAGCTGGTGGACAAGCAGCGATGGGTGTAACATCAGCTGGTGGATCAACAGCGATGGGGGTAACATCAGCTGGTAGATTAACAACAATGGGCTTAACATCAGCGGGTAGATTAACAACAATGGGGGTAACATCAGATGGTAGATTAACAACAATGGGTGTAACATCAGCGGGTAGATCAACAGCAATGGGTGTAACATCAGCGGGTACTTTTGGTAAATGTATGTGAATATTGATGTGTATAGTGTGTATCGATGTGTATAAAAGGGCTCATCTGAGCACAGCGGAGGCTGCTAAGGGGACAGCTCATAATAGCTGAAAAGGAGCTAATGGAATGGCATCAAACACATGGAACCCATGCGTTTGATGTATTTGATACCATTCCACTGATTCCACTCCAGCCATTACCACGAGCCTGTCCTCCCCAATTAAGGTGCCACCAACCTCCTGTGTCTCAGCATGACTCCCTGTCAAAATGAAGGTTAAATAAAACAAAATCAGTTTTCATCAGACCTTATATACAGTACAGCTACAGTCAGTGGTCAGCTAGCGGTTTTGCTGTGGTCACATTCATAGTATTAGAGGTGCACTTTGAGTGGATTCAGTTGTGGTTAAAGACTCACTCTTTCACCCTTCTCTCCCTGAGTTCCTTTGGGCCCCAAGACTCCATCCAAGCCTCGGTCACCCTACAAAACACACAGGCATGTAGTTACACACCGACACACAGTACCCCTGATACATTTGGAAAGATATATATCACACATAATCAAGTGCGCACACGCGCACACACACAAACCATACATAGACTAATACCTTGGGTCCGATCAATCCCTCCTTGCCTGCGGTTCCAGTGGCCCCTGGAGAACCCAATTCTCCCTGAAACACAGATACAACAACACCTGATAACATGTCCACACTTGGCTGATACAGTTTTAATACTAAATTCCAGATATTAGTCTCAATGGTGCACTGTTCAGAGCCCTCTAAACTTGTACTTCATGGGATGTTTCTTACCTGCTCACCTTTCCTTCCAGGCAACCCTGACCGCCCATGGATCCCTGAATCTCCCTGATTACAGAAAGAGAAAGAAAGGGTAAAAACATTCAACAACATTAAAAAGTCCAATAGTATTCTGTTCTGTATGTAGTCCACGTCCACTATAGCCAGGTCATTAGAAAGACACACCATGGTGCATCCACACTGTTTTCCCCCTACTGTTAATCTTATACAATTTCCTTATTAACATGTAAAGGGAAAGAGGTCATAGTTACAGTGGCTATGAAACGCTTTCATCACAAAACTCACCATGCAACTCCCATAAAGACCCCTCAGGGATAAATAAAGTGAATTAAATTGAACTTCCTGTCATACATTTCTTCCCCTCATCTCTCTCTCTCTCTCTCTCTCTCTCTCTCTCTCTCTCTCTCTCTCTCTCTCTCTCTCTCTCTCTCTCTCTCTCTCTCTCTCTCTCTCTCTCTCTCTCTCTCTCTCTCTCTCTCTCTCTCTCTCTCTCTCTCTCTCTCTCTCTCTCTCTCTCTCTCTCTCTCTCTCTCTCTCTCTCTCTCTCTCTCTCTCTCTCTCTCTCTCTCTCTCTCTCTCTCTCTCTCTCTCTCTCTCCCTCCCTCCCTCCCTCCTCCCTCCCTCTCCCTCCCTCCCATTGTACCTTTTCTCCTTTCGGGCCGTCCGATCCACACGCCCCCTTTGATCCTCGGTCGCCCTGGAAATGATCAGTTAGTTAGTCAGTTAGAGAGGCAGATGAGGGGCCCTGTCAGTCACAGTGGGACAAACTACTCCAAACTGCCAATTCAGACAGAGAGTTTATACTGTACACACATTGACAGTCCTTTCAAACCAAGCCTAACGAAAATAACCCCTCATTTACAAGGTGACTCATCAACAACTGTCACTTACTTCAACGGTTGCCAATACCAACCAGCTAGTGTAAGTCGCTCTGGATAAGAGCGTCTGCTAAATGACTTAAATGTAAATGTAAAACCGGTGTGTGTTGTGTGAAGGTCAGAATTTTTTTTTAGGGGGTAGATCAGCTTTAATATTGAGCATAGATTGTAGCTTCCATCAAGGTACTTGTATGCATAATCTCCAATCCCCCAGACATTTGAGGTTAATTTTTACTTTATTTTTTAAATGAAATATACACACACACACACACACACACACACACACACACACACACACACACACACACACACACACACACACACACACACACACACACACACACACACACACACACACACACACACACACACACACACACACACACACACACACACACACACACACGTTCCAAAGTTTGGGGTCATTTAGAAATGTCCTTGTTTTTGAAAGAAAATACAATTTTTTTGTCCATTAAAATAACATCAGATTAACAATGTCTACACTGTATTTCTGATCAATGTTGTAAATGACTATTGTAATGGAAATGGCTGATTTGTTTTATGGAATATCTACATAGGCATACAGAGGCCCATTATCAGCAACCATCACTCCTGTGTTCCTATGGCACGTTGTGTTAGCTAATCCAAGTTTATCGTTTTAAAAGGCTAATTGATCATTAGGCTAATTGATCATTAGCAATTATATTAGCACAGCTGAAAACTGTTGTTCTGATAAAATAATAAATAAAACTGGCTTTCTTTAGACTAGTTGAGTATCTGGAGCATCAACATTTGTGGGTTCGATTACAGGCTCAAAATGGCCAGAAACAAAGAACTTTCTTCTGAAACTCGTCAGTCTATTCTTGTTCTGAGAAATGAAGGCTATTCCATGCGAGAAATTGCCAAGAAACTGAAGATCTCGTACAACGCGGTGTACTACTCCCTTCCCAGAGCAGCGCAAACTGGCTCTAACCATAATAGAAACAGAAGCGGGAGGCCTAGAAGGCCAGCATCCTGGAGTCGCCTCATGGGGTCACTTAGAAATGTCTTTGTTTTTGAAAGAAAAGCACAAAGAAAGACAAATCACACACAGAACGAGCTGTTTCTCAAACTGGGGCCTCCCACTCCTCTTTCTATTCTGGTGAGAGCTGTGAGATGTTACCACTCTTCCACCAAGGCACCTGCAAGTTCCCAGACATTTCTGGGGCGAATGGCCCTAGCCCTCACCCTCCGATACAACAGGTCCCAGATGTGCTCAATGTTATTGAGATCCGGACTCTTCGCTGGCCATGGCAGAACACTGACATTGCTGTCTTGCAGGAAATCACGCACAGAACGTGCAGTATGTCTGGTGGCATTGTCATGCTGGAGGGTCATGTCAGGATGAGCCTGCAGGAAGGGTACCACATGAGGGAGGAGGATGTCTTCCCCTGTAACGCACAGCGTTGAGATTGCCTGCAATGACAACAAGCTCAGTCCGATGATGCTGTGACACACCGCCCCAGACCATGACGGACCCTCCACCTCCGAATCCCACTCCAGAGTACATGCCTCGGTGTGATGCTCATTCCTTCGACGATAAACGCAAATCACCCCTGGTGAGACAAAACCGCGACTCGTCAGTGAAGAGCACTTTTTGCCAGTCCCGTCTGGTCCAGCGACGGTGTTTTTTTTTGCCCATAGCCAATGTTGTTGCCGGTGATGTCTGGTGAGGACCTGCCTTACAACAGGCCTACAAGCCCTCAGTCCAGCCTCTCTCAGCCTATTGCATACAGTCTGAGCACTGATGGAGGGATTGGTGCATTCCTGGTGTAACTCGGACAGTTGTTGTTGCCATCCTGTACCTGTCCCCCCCTTGATGAAGACCTGCGCAGGACCTCAGACTGGGGGCGAAGGTTCACCTTCCAACAGGACAATGACTCTAAGCACACACCCAATACAATGCAGGAGTGGCTTTGGGACAAGTCTGTGACTGTCCTTGATTGGCCCAGCCAGAGCCCGGACTTGAACTCGATCGAACATCTCTGGAGAGACCTGAATGTAGCTGTGCAGCAACATGCAGCCGTGATTGGGAGTCCCATAGGGCACCGCACAATTGCTCCAGCGCCATTCCGGGTTTGGCTGGGGTAGGCAGTCATTGTAAATAAGAATTTGTTCTTAACTGACTTGCCGAGTTAAATAAAGTTTTTATTTATTTTTTATTTAAAACGCTCCCCATCCAACCTAACAGAGCTTGAGAGGATCTGCAGAGAAGAATGGGAGAAACTCCCCAAATACAGGTATGCCAAGCTTGTAGCGTCGTACTGTAATCGCTGCCAAAGGTTCTTTAACAAAGTACTGAGTAAAGGGTCTGAATATTTATGTAAATGTGATACTTCAGTATTTAACTTTTTTATAAATGTGCAAAATTTCCCCAAATCAATTTTAGAATAAGGTTGTAACATAACAACATGTGGAAAAAGTCAAGGGGTCAGAATACTTTCACGAATGCACTGTAAAGGATGAGTAACTGGGTGATTTGTTGAGCATAATTGCTAGTGACAGATAAGGGGAAGTTGAAGGGGTTCTGATAGTATTGTGAGACTGAATGAGCTGTCTGATATTGTGCCGTCTGGATTAGTAATTTCTAAACCCAGATTATCATGCTGTGATTGTACTGCCGTTAGAGTGGCAAGGTCATGTGAAGGAAACACTGAACACATCTCAAAGTGTCCCTCAGACACACTTTGTTGTTACTTTAGAAGAGGACAGCGATTCACACAGTATACAGTAAGAAGGTTAGGGGTACTGAAAGCCTATTAGTCTGGCAGAATGCCACAAACACACAAATTATACTTCTAACCGTCATTAAAGGTATTTATAGACCATATGAGAATGAACGCATACTCTATCCTGGGCTATATCCAGCTGAATTTATACTAATCCTCCATTACGTAATGTCAATTTGGAGCCATTGAAGAGTTATGGCTGGCGGCATGATCTGGGAGGCTGGCACTGGAGCTTAGAGGACGTATCAAGTTTGGCACCAAACTTCTTCCAGTGGGGATGAACTCAAAGACTGTTCAAATACAATGACAGACACAAGTACCAGACACGTACACATACAGATGCATCACGCTGCACACACACAGACGTACAAACCTTAATTCCACGCATTCCAGTTATTCCCATGTCTCCCTTCTCTCCTCTAAAGCCTGGCATTCCATCTTTTCCTGGTGTACCCTGGGAGAAAAACACAATCAACCAGTCTTTTATCGATCAATAGGAGAGTGAATGGGGAGTTAGTCATAGGACCTGGAGTTTTTCCTGACCATGTGACCTGACCAGGAAGAACTTTAGATCCTAGTGATAGGCTATAATTAGGGCCCAGAGTTTTTCATGTCAGTTCATGTGGTCAAGAAAAAGTATATATTGTTTTCATAACTGAGGGTGACATGGGAGACTCACAGATTCTCCAGGTACACCAGGCAGGCCCGCCTCTCCCTACAGACACAAAGACAAACCCATTAGAACACTGCATCTGTACAACAGTCCCCTACAGCATCCAGTCTGAGCAATACAGTGTTCCTTTTCACAGAACATATTGTTGGGTGATGATCCATTATCACATGACGGGTGGGAGAATTGTGCAATGCAACCATTATACACACAAGGACATTCTGATAGTGATTTTGATATTGACTGACTATCGATGATATTGGTTCTGACATATATGACACAGTGATGATGAAAGCTTTGATAAAGATCAGGTGATGTCGTCACCTTCTGTCCTCCTGGACCTCTGGCCCCCTGGAACCCTGTAGAGCCCCTGTCTCCTGGCTCACCTCTCAGACCCTGTGGAGACACACAGTTATACTCCTGTTATTAATAGCCTCCTCCCAGAGCTGTTTGTGTTTTTGCCAACTCCAAGAATTGTTCATTGTCAAGCCCAACCTCACCTGCTCCCCAGCTGGGCCGTCACTGCCTTTCAAGCCTTTCTCCCCCTGCCCCCCTTTTGGCCCTCTGTCACCCTGATAAAGAAGAGAACAACAGTTGTAAATTACCACTACCCACACACACACAGATTAGCAGTGTGATAGTCAATACTTGGTGCTCTGAAGTATTTTTGTGATCAATTGTTTTATTAGATCAATAAATCGGTGCTGTGAGGTTGAGGGTTGAGAGGGTCACACACCGTCTCTCCTTTGTTACCCTTCTCTCCCGTAGGTCCTCCCACCAGGAGAGTATCGCCCTGCAAGGGAACAACATCATGGTCAGATAACTAGGTTTAAAAAAATTGTTTTAGAACTTTTATATTTTCACATTTTTATTTTCGTTGTCTCCCCTTTGCTCTTTTTCTGCACTTCTCTGTATTATTATACCACGTACACACACAATATTACTACTCATTCATTACAATTCATACCTTTTCTCCTTTGTCACCTTGAGGCCCCAATTCACCCTGAAATATATTGAGAGTAGGACTCACTAGGTAGGCATGTTAATTTGATTGACTATTTTACATGAGCAGAATGCTCAGGGGACAGAGAATGTTGGAAAATAAAGCTGTGGGGAATAATAGTCACAATATTCACCTTCTCTCCACTGCCTCCTTTGCCACCCGGAGAGCCCTAGTGAACACACACACACACACACACACACACACACACACACACACACACACACACACACACACACACACACACACACACACACACACACACACACACACACACACACACACACACACACACACACACACACACACACACACACACACACACACACACACACACACACACACACACTTAATCAAACAGAACACACAAAGGAAGAAAAACAATTATACTCCCACATGCACATCCTCACCAGCAATTGTCACCATTATGGTGTAAATCATCCAAAACTACAACCAATAGCTCTCTATACCCACCACAACTAGCATTCTCCTCTTGTATGAGAAATGAGTGTACTGAAATAGGTGAGTTCCTGTCTGTGTGTATGTCTCACCTGAGTTTAAAGTGCAATGCCATGGACACTCTACAGTACCAGGCCCCCTTCTGGAAGTTACCAGGCAACTAATGTGAGTCTGTCAGTATGGCCTTGATGAGAGCTAAGGTGAACAGGTTTAGTGGCCCTTGCCTTGGAGAACAGCCCTACTCTCAGTAACACTAATGCACAGGTAGCGACAGAGGACCAGGGGCCTGCTGGCAGCTTTTAAAGGAGCTATAGTCAATACAGAGACCTATCATTAGATCAAAGTGGAGGGTAGAACACACTTTAGGGAGCAATCTACTGCACTACTGTGCTCAGAGAAACAGGATATGTATACTCTATGCATGGTGGGATAATGAGCTTGACAGTAATGGATAAAGGTATAGTCGTGATGGAAACGATTTAAAGGTTTATGCATCATGCTGATGAAGATGATGAAGTCTTTTGCTTTCAGAACTTTTTCTTTCGTTTGGGCCCTTTCTATTTACTGAAGTACACTGCCCAAGCCACACAAACGTTTGAGCTCTATCTATGTTCACTTCAGCCTTCCCCCTTCTGTCATTTTCTCTCTCACTCTATTACGATGCATCAATATTGAGGGTTGGGGTAATCAATGACATCAGTAATAAACAGACAGAAACAAACATCATAGAACTCTGAGGCAATTATCAAGCACAAGACAGGTGGTAGAGTCACCCAATTAAGGTGCCACCAGCCTCCTGTGGTAGAGATACATGAGAGACAGACAGTGATGAAAGAAGAGAAGACAGACGTACCACTAGTCCTCTCTCCCCGTCCAAACCAGCTCGACCCTCCTCCCCCTGCAAACATCAGGCACACAAATCTGTAAATCCCCCAACACACACAACTCTACAATACAACACTGTCAAATATAGATACAATTCAAACTCAAATGGTGATGTGGTTTTACCCGGGGCCCTGGGTCTCCTCTCTCGCCTCTCAATCCAGGTACTCCTGCTCCAATCGCTCCCTAAAGAGGAAGATTAATGAGCAATCTCATCCTATTTGATAAGATATTATACAGTATGGAAGACATGTTTATCTCTTTGTTAACTCACCTTGTCCCCTTTGCCTCCAGCAGTTCCCGGTGTACCCTGGTAAGGAAAAACAGGTATCTGTTAGTGTTCATGTTCAGTATAACACAAACACACAAAGTCTTGCTCTCTCCTTGGTCCTCTGTAGCTCAGTTGGAAGAGCATGGCTCATGCAACACCAGGATAGTGGGTTCGATTCCCTGGGCCACCTATACAGAATAAGTATATGCATGCATGACTATAAGTCACTTTGGATAACAGCATCTGCTAAATCAAATGTCAAACATGGGGGCTTTACATTTGTCCTGCTTCAAACATGTACTGTACAAGTGTGTAACCTGTACTGGTGTGAAAAGGAAATGTGTTTTTGACCCTGGAGCAATTAGGGTTAAATGCCTTGCTAAGGGGCAGATCGACAGATTTCACCTAGCGGGCTCAGAGATTCAAACTAGCAACCTTGCGGTTACTGGCACAATGCTCTAACCGCTAGGCTACCTATAAGAAACTATCAGACCGTATACCATGGGTATGACAGAACATGTATTTCTACTGCTCTAATTACATTGGTAACAGTTTATAATAGCAATAAGGAACCTCGGGGGTTTGTGGTATATGGCCAATATACCACAGCTAAGGGCTGTATCCAGGAACTCTGCGTTGTGTCATGCTTAAGAACAGCCCTTAACCGTGATATATTGGCCATATACCACACCCCATCGGGCTTTATTGCTTAAATATATTATATATTTATTTGTCTTTCTCGCTCACACACACTCAATTAAGTCATCATGATGCAATGTAAAGGATACTTACAACTAGGCCGGTGGGTCCAGGGGGCCCAGGACCTCCAGGGGTCCCTGCCTGACCAGGAAAGCCTTGGAGACCCTGGAGATGAGACAACATAATCATACAACACAGAGTAGGGCTAACAAGACAAGACCACACCAGTCACCCAACAACCGTGGCGGTATAGGCCCTCTCACCCTGGGTCCTAGAGGTCCTGGGGGTCCTGGGGTTCCGTTCTCTCCTCTCAGGCCAGCCAGACCAGGGGTCCCTGCTATGCCACGGGCTCCTGGAGGACCTGCTGGGCCCGGGAGTCCTGTGTCTCCCTAAAACACAAACACACAGGGGTTCACATTCACTGTAGAAGAGCAGAAACGGATAAGTTTGCATATGTCCTCGACTAACCGGTGCCCCCGCACATCGACTCTGTACCGGTACCCCCTGTATATAGCCTCACTACTGTTATTTTACTGCTGCTCTTTAATTATTTGTTACTTATCTATTTTTTACTTAACACTTATTTTTTCTCTTAAAACTGCATTGTTGGTAAAGGGCCTATAAGTAAGCGTTTCACTGTAAGGTGTTGTATTCAGCTCATGTGATAAATAACATTTGATTTGATGAACATAGCTACATATGTGATTTGTGTTTATGAGAACGTTCAGTATGATAGTAACCTTTAACCCTTGAGGTCCCAGCTGACCAGGAGGCCCTGCCAGTCCGATGCCTCTCTCTCCCTGCAACACAAATCCTGTTAGTACTGTCACATGGTTAGCAGCCAGGGAAACACAGACACAAGGAATCAGCTGGTGATTTGCATTACCTTGTCTCCTTTAGGCCCTGCATGTCCTCTGCCCCCCTAAAAGAGACAACGTGGATAGAGAAGTAAGTAAGACTGACATCTGTTAGACATTAAATATTTGATATTACAAAATGTCAAAAGGTGACTCACATCTTCTCCAGGCTCGCCATTTTCACCAGCAGGGCCCTATTTCAACAAGACACAGAAACAGACAGACACACACACAATAATTTCCCTTATCACTGTCATAATGTAGTGTCTGTGAATGTCGACTAATGTTGTATTATGTGACATTACTCACCCTGTCCCCTTTGATGCCTCCAGGACCCTTGTCCCCCCTCTCACCCTAAAGGACAAACATTTTAGAAAAATACAACTTTAGAAACACGTGGTAACCCAGAAATCCCTAAACATTCGTATTCATGTTTGGTAATCTGTATAGTAAATGCCTGAATAATAGCTGATGTAAATAACTGGTTCAACCAAGCAGACCTACCCGTAGCCCTGGCAGCCCTCTCTCTCCCATTGTCCCAGATAAGGTCACACCAGCAGGTCCCTGAACCAATCACAACCAACAGACAGCCCATTACATTAAACTCTGTTCCATCCTATTCCATTGCACCTAGTTCCTCACGAATCACAGCCTACTTAGAGGGAGACAGGAAAGATGAGAGACAGTGTGCCGGATTTGAACCCACGCCAACATGGCATATGTGATTGTGCTCAGCGGCCCTAACCGCTAAACCACCCCGTACCATTCTGCTCTAGTCAAAGCCGTCTACAATATCGTCTGTTTGTTGGCCTATGATTCAGTATGGTGATTTACTGGTTCTGAGTTGTGTCTATTGTGCCTTCATACACTGGTTCAACAGGGCGAGGTTGTAGTCAACACTAACTGGATGTTACCACGACCGAATAGTAACCATGACAACCACTCACCTGTGCTCCTTTCACACCAGGGGGTCCTGCTACAGCCTGTAAAGGGGATGGATGGAGGGAGAAGTTGACGTGAAACTCAAACATCTGGATAAGGTTGTTTGAAAATTCACTGAAGATGGACAGCAATAGTAAAAAATTGAGAACTCCCACCCACTATGCTCTCAAAATAAATAAAAAATATTATGCTACTGTTTTGGCCTTTTGACCTTCATTAGAGCATCCCATGAACGGGAGTGTCATTTGGTTAGTACAGTACATCTCGTCCTTTCAAAAGCTCATATTTCTCCTGAACCGGCGAATGATGTGAATGCGTGTGTGTGGGTTTGTATTACTATCCTCATGGGTACCGGAAACCCCCAAAAGTCCATGCAAGGATTGTAAAACAAAGAACATTCCCCTTGTGAGGACATTTCCCAGGTCCCCATAAGGATAAAGCCTATTTTAGGCTTAGGGGTTATGTTTGGGTTTATGGGTCAGGTTTAGGAGTTGGGGTTAGATTTAGGGTTAGGTAAACAGGATATTGAATGGAAATAAATGTTTGGTTTCAACAAGGATACTAAACATATGCTGTGTGTGTGCGTGCATGCATGCATGTGTAGCACATGGGGATGTGTGAAACTTACTCCCTCAGCCTGAAATGTCGCCACTTTCGCAGCAGAATTGCTAGCTTTTCGCATGGCACTGACTGATAAGACACTTGAGGGGGAGGTCACTTGTGCTAGCAAAGTAAAGGTCCTGGATTTGATCCTTGGTAAGAGCAGCGTGACATCCTTTACAAGTGCACATACAGAATATGCTTGAGCATTGGTGTGTCATTGTATGCGTATGTTTACATGTGTCTCCGCCCTCCTATTCATGCCAATGATTACCTCTTCTTTGATTTGGAGAGACATTGTAAAAAGAGGATATGAGTCATGGCCATTTACAGTAAAGAAAAGAGGGATAAATGTGCAGCTGGAGCTTCTGAATGTATTACTTATCAGAGTCCACAATATGTACAGTCCACACAGCAGTGTTGTAGAATACTGGACCATTGGTTTTCATACTTTTAGATTTCTCAGGACAGGTAAAACAATTTCTCCAACCATCACCATATTCAAATGAATAGGGCTCCCCAGTGGCGCAGCGGTCTAAGGTAGAGGTCGACCAATTAAACGCCATGGTTGATTAATTAGGGCCGATTTAAAGATTTCATAACAAATCGGTAATCAGCCTTTTTGGATGCCGGTTATGGCCGATTACATTGCAATCCCTGAGGAAACTGCGTGGCAGGCTGACCACCTGTTATGCGGCTGCAAGGAGCCAAGGTAAGTTGCTAGATAGCATTAAACTTATCTTGTAAAAAACAATCAATCTTCACAATCACTAGTTAACTACACATGGTTGATGATATTACTAGGTTAATTAGCTTATCCTGCGTTGCATATAATCAATGCGGTGCCTGCTAATTTATCATCAAATCACAGCGTAATCAAACTTCGCCAAATGGATGATGATTTAACAAAAACGCATTCCCTACACAAATGTACCTAACCATAAACATCATTTAAAAAAAACAAATCTGCATATTTAGTTAAAATAAATCAATGTTAGCAGGCAATATTAACTAGGGAAATAGTGTCACTTCTCTTGCGCTCTGTGCAAGCAGAGTCAGGGTATATACAACAGTTTGGGCCGCCTGGCTCGTTGCGAACTGTATGACCATAATTCATTTGCCAGATTTGTACATAATTATGACATAACATTGAAAGTTGTGCAATGTAACAGCAATATTTAGACATAGGGTTGCCACCCATTTGATAAAATACGGAACGGTTCTGTATTTCACTGAAAGAATAAACATTTTGTTTTCTAAATTATAGTTTACGGATTTGACCATATTAATGACCAAAGGCTCGTATTTCTGTGTTGATTATATTATAATTAAGTCCATGATTTGATATTTGATAGAGCAGTCTGACTGAGCGGTGGTAGGCAGCAGCAGGCTCGTAAGCATTCATTCAAACAGCACTTTACTGCGTTTGCCAGCAGCTCTTAGCAATGCTTCAAGCATTGAGCTGTTTATGACTTCAAGCCTATCAACTCCCGAGATTAGGCTGGCAATACTAAAGTGCCTATAAGAACATCCAATAGTCAAAGGTATATGGTATAGAGAGAAATAGTTGACGCGTCATAATTTCTTTAATAATATCTACAACCTAAAACTACTTAACTGGGAATATTGAAGAACTGGGAATATTGAACCACCAGCTTTCATATGTTCTCATGTTCTGAGCAAGGAACTTAAACGTTAGCTTTTTTACATGGCACATATTGCACTTTTACTTTCTTCTCCAACACTGTGTTTTTGCATTATTTAAACCAAATTGAACATGTTTCATTATTTATTTGAGACTAAATAGATGTTATTTATGTATTATATTAAGTTAAGTCATTATTTATTCAGTATTATTGTAATTGTCATTATTACAAATATATATATAAAATATCGGCCGATTAATCTGTATTTTCTTTTTTTTGGTTCTCCAATAATCAGTATCGGCGTTGAAAAATCATAACAGGTCGACCTCTAGTCTAAGGCACTGCATCTCAGTGCTAGAGGCATCACTACAGACCCTGGTTCGAGTCCAGGCTGTATCACAACCGGCCGTGATTGGGATTCCCATAGGGTGGCACACAATTGGCCCAGCGTCGTCCGGGTTAGGCCGTCATTGCAAATAAGAATTTGTTTTGAACTGACTTGCCTAATTAAATAAAGGGTCAAAAATAAAATGAAAATAGGAACTGGAGCTGCGTTGGTTGGGAATTTTGGGGGAGGTGCGCGGTCGGGCTGTGTGTCCCAGTGGACGGTGGTCTCACAATGGACAATTGCGGCTCTGCGGCTGTGGACTCTGAATTAGCCTGAAGGAGAACTCAATCCAAACTCACATCCCCTACCTGATCCTCTCACTCACCTTTCCTGGGGGGCCACTGTCCCCCTGCTCCCCTTTCAACCCTGTGGAGCCCATTGGTCCAGCGATACCCTGAAGGCGGGAAGAGGGGAGGACGTTTGATAAAGAACAAAAGCAGCAGTCTGAAAATCATCATCAAAGACAAATCCACACTGAAGCTGATGCCATCATAAGACATACTATAAACATGAAGAGAGTCAGATACCATACAGTAGATACCTGTTTGCCTGGCAACCCTGGTATTCCCTCTTTTCCAGGTATTCCATCTCTTCCTGGGACCCCTGGCTTGCCCCCCTCGCCCTATGGAGAGACACACACTGCATGTCACCACCAGAACTGATGTGCGTAAATTGATTGGTGTGTGTTAACTATGGTGGTGATGGAGGTGTGTGTGTGTTTGCTCTACAGTATGTGAGCTGTGAATCCCATGGAGCTGCTGTACTCACCGTCTGCCCCGGCAGACCTGGAGGTCCTGACGGACCCTGGGAAGAAAGAGTATCATTACAATACATCATAAAATATTAAACACACATTACTGTGTCAATGGCCTGTTGAATTACAGTAGGCCTAAATGGCAAGTGTGAGCATACAAGGGATCCCCAGTCCAATGGGAATATACTAGAGCAGCAGTTTAGCCTGCAAAAATCTCCAGTATGAGAGTTGGTTTATAGATGTTTTGACGTACCACAGCTCCGGGAGTCCCTGCAGGTCCCGGCAATCCCATGCTGCCTTGGGGACCAGACAGTCCCTATGGAACAGGAGATTCAATTCAAGTAGATTATTATAAAGCTCTGTGTCTTTGACTGTGACTGGGTGAGTAGTGGCCTAAACACTGAGGCAATAAACAACAGGAATATATACAACTCATAAAACGTAGTAGAAGACAAAATATATAATATAACACATAAAACAAGTTTCACCTGAACGCCAACCCCAGGCACTCCTTGATTACCCTGTCAGAGATAAAAACACACTCTCAGAAGAAAAAGGTACAGTATACACTTAAAATGATCATATCATTCCAGTGGAGTAATACTAAGCTACAATAGCCTAAGCCATATCTACACTAAACAATATATCAGAGCTGGCACAGAGAATAAATAGGTAGGTATTCATTATGGAAGACAGGATACAAAATACTTTATTGTCCATTTACATGGAAATGACATGGAAGATGAACTTACCTTGACCCCTGGTGGACCTGGAGGCCCGTTGGTACCGATCGGACCCTATAATTACAAACCGATAGTATCAGTATACTTAGAGCGCTGTGTGTGTGTGTGTGTGTGTGTGTGTGTGTGTGTGTGTGTGTGTGTGTGTGTGTGTGTGTGTGTGTGTGTGTGTGTCAGAGAGGAGAGTATCATACTTACAGTTGATCCTCTAATTCCAGGTTCTCCAGGGTTCCCCTGCAAACAAGAGCATGCTGGATTCACATGACCAAGACATAGCACACACACATACACACATAAACAAGTGCATACACAGTACATACATGCACAACCCCCAAAAAATGTTTACAAACACAAACAAATACACAACTGCATACACACACAACTCACAACTGCATAGACACATTCCACAACTCCAAACTACATAGACACAATACACAACCGCATACACACTTACAATACAAAGAAACACACATGTTATACAATGTGCAAACAGTGCTTTGGGAGAGCTGAGAAGCAGACAACAGAGCAGGTGAAGCCACATGCACAAAAAGCCAGCAGACTTAAGCCTCTCAAATGCAAAATACATCTGTTAAATATCTGACGAGCATTTATTATTTTTCAGTATTCACTATATACCCAATTATGTCCATTTGATCTTTGCTATGGTATACTAGTGTTTGTCATCTATTCTCTTATCTCAGGTAAAGATGTGTGGTTTTTAATACAGAAACAGTGGCGATGCGCAGAGTCCCACCTGTTTTGAGCCACACATTTCTTTGTAACAAAAAAAAGGGGGGGGGGGTTTGCCTGTTTTCAACAAAGAATTATATTATTTCTAATACACTTGAATAAATTATAATAGTTTCGTAACAAAGATTTACATAACTGTAAATGTTTTCTCCTTTCTCACTTTTGAAGAAAGTGGGTTTAAATTGTAATTTCTATTCATCATTAATACGTGTCACATATCAGTTTGCAGAATAAAAAATATGAGTTGGCGCTGACTAATGGCAAATAAACTATTAACTATCAAAATAAAGTTGCACACTTCATATATAAACTCCCAGAAATGTATTGGGTATGTATCAACGTTTTGGCATCACTGTGCCTTCTTCAGGGTGATATCAGTTTGCTTAAGGCAGCTCCAAAACGCAGGTGTTTCAGCCTAGCTCAGTGTCACACCCTGATCTGTTTCACCTGTCTTTGTGCTTGTCTCCACCCCCCTCCAGGTGCCACCAATCTTCCCCGGTGCATTTATACATGCGTTGTCTGTTGCCAGTTTGTCTTGTCAGGTCTTACCAGCGTGCATTCCAGTCTTCCTGTTTCTCAAGTTCTGTTTCCTAGTTTCCCCGGTTCTGACTATTCTGCATGCCCTGACCCCGAGCCTGCCTGCCGTCCTGTACCTGCCTGACTCTGACCTGATTACGAACCTCTGCCTTCCCTGACTCTTAGCCTGCCTGCCATCCTGTACCTGCCTGACTCTGACCTGATCATAAACCCCGGCCTGTCCTCGGCCTGTCCTCGACCTGCCCTTTGCCTGCCCCATGTTTACAATAAATAATCTGAGAACTGTACTATCCGCCTCCTGTATCTCCATGGGGGTCATATCCTGAGTCGTGATACAGTGTTTTCTGTGGTGGAAAATAGAGAGTGTAGGGGTTGGTAATGTTCTCTAGTTGCGCTGTTATTGGCTCCGTGTTCTGTCACTCATGGGGACACTCCGACACTGCCAAATCTATGGGTAGAGCTCGAAAATTCAGGCCCTTGAGTGCTGCTATAGAGTCAAAAGTGCCTATCCAATAAGGCTCAAGGTCATTGGCCACAGATAAAATGACATCAAATGACTTTATATCTACAGTTGCTTTGATTAGAATTGATCATGTCAACATCATCCTTTTAAAATCTTAGCTAGCAGTCATTATCATGAATTAAGTTGACAATCTACTGGGATAATCATTTTTAATCCTTGTCATATGAAAATAAATAATGAAGCGAAATTATAGACAAAAAAGTATCGGTGCTCATTGGCCATTGGACATAAACATTACACAATAAGTGGTTGGAAGCAATTTGTGGCTAACTGCAAGCATTGGTCTCAGTTCTAGGTGTACGGGTCTCTTTTCCAAGCTTAAAATTATAAACATTCAACATTGGCCATGCTGTCGATCCAGCATGATTTCTGCCGCGCTTAGAACATCTATTCACTCGGAACTGTTCAAGACAACCGGGAACTCTGGAAAAAACTAGCTCTGACTGGGAAAATACGTTTTGAACGGTCACCCAACTCGGAATTGTAAGTCGGGAACTCGGGCCTCTTTGTAGAGCTACGACCTGAAGATCATTGACATCACCATGATTTGACCTAGTTTTTTTCCCCAAGATCCCAGTTGTCTTGAAAGCACCATGAATCCAGAGAATGCCAGACTTTGATGACAAAGGACCGCCGCACCACCTTCCTGTTCATGTGAGCACAGCACAACAAGGTGAGTCCAAAAATATATTGTATGCTACTGAGAAAACGATGGAATATGCCAGGGAGATATGTATACCGTAGCTAAGAAAGTAATACTAAGTATATGTTGTGTCGTAAGCTGTTAGTAGCCCATGTGCTTCACCTGAATAATTTAGTCTATTTCCACCTCTACTGTTCTGACTTGGTGGTGCACATGTAGCCTATAACCTGTTTTAGAGAAATGTAATCATTGAATATTGTAAGAGCTTTCATTGTCTGCTTATATGCCCCCTTTATTTGTCCTACGGTTCTGACTTGGTGTACAGGGAGAACACTGTAAGAACAGACCATGTTCTGAATTCTGTCGCTGTACATTTCAAAAGTGCTGGACAAATAGTTATATTGACAACGTCCGTCCTAGCTTGCTCATTAATGTCTTAATCAAAATTATGGATTGCTGCTTGTCGTCCCCTTATGCCATAGTTTGTACATCTCAATTGTCACCGTTGTAGTGCAATTCATGTTCATGTTGTGTTGTGTCGTGGCTTTGCTGGTATGCATCCCCCAAGTGTTCATTTTTTGCCCCATCAAAGATTTACATGTTGAAATCGCCACTGTACATAAAACATTCCAGACATCTTGGGTATGACAGGGGTGCTCTGAGAACAAGTGGTCCAGATTAATATGTCACAAGTCTCCTATCAAGACCCAACTCTCGTTTCAGTCCCCTGGGAAATGGGTCACAAGCATGCCAGCCAGCAGCACAGAAAAAAGAAAAAACCTACCGGTCTGCCCAGCACTCCAGGGAACCCAGGCAGGCCCTAGAGTCAGAGAGGGAGGAGAGGAAGAAGGATGGGGAGAGGAAGAAGGGTAATAGTAGGTAGTTTGAAGTGTTGAAAAGAGAGGGAGGTACAGAAAGGGAGTAACATAGATCAAAAGGAGACATATTGAAAGGGGGAGGTAAAAAGAAAGAGGGAGGGGTAGTTAGAAGCCGAGCTGCAAAAGGTTACTGTCTAAAGGTTATATGTAGCCTCAGCCCAAAGAAAACAGATACAGTAGCTCCATCAGCTTCATCGGCAGCCTAGCGCTCGCAGCCTTTCATATGCAGGACCAGCCCAAAAGGAGAATGCCTGGCTGGGTTATTGTTACTCACTGAGCGGCCTTGAGGACCAACTGGCCCTTGTGGACCCTGCTCCGAAACATTATGGGATGAAATAAGAAGCGTGAGTTATCTTCTCTCTAACTCTCCACACCTTCAGTTCTCTTTCTCCTTCTACCCATCTTTCTCCTCTTCCTGCACATGTTATGACTACTAGGGCCCTGAGTTCTTCCAGACCAGGGACACTCTGGGCCCTAGTTAGTCATGGCTGATTACACATCATCATTGATTGTTATACTCACCTACTGTATGGTTGGACATTTTATGATCACTGTGTCTGAAACACAACATTATCGGCTTAACTACAGTACAACCAAGCTATTGAAGAACTAACAACGGTGTTTTCTTATGATGTCTGGGATCGGTCTCCTGGAAGCTGTCTCTTAAAACACAGATTAGTCTACAGTATGCACCCCCCCCCCCCTCTCACCGGCTTCCCATCCTGTCCCGGTTTTCCAGGTTCTCCCGCTGTCCCCTGAAATGACGAAAAAACAACCTGGTTACTACTAGCTACCACTACAACAATGTCTTGACAACCTTATGCAGAACCATAATCACACAATGAAGAGGGTAATACAACCTGGCATCAGGGAGTGCCAACACTTTGGTCAGGGCAGCACAAACTCACCTGAAAGCCATTGCGTCCCTGCTCTCCAGATGGACCTCGGTCGCCTTTATCTCCACGGGGACCTGCAATACCCTGTTACACACACACACACACAGCAGGTTAAACACAGCAACACTATGAAGCCTGCCTGATGAAGTACTATAATATATTGAGTTAGGTGTTCTCACCCCGTCTCCTTTGGATCCCTGTGGTCCTAAAGCACCAGGCTCTCCTTTCGGTCCTGTGACCCCAGGGGGCCCCCTTGCTCCGGGGAGTCCAGCCTGACCCTCTTCTGCAGAAGCACCCTAAAACACACACACGCACACACCCCACTAAACACACTCCAAACAGTAGCCTCTGGATAAACAATGATATGTCTACTGTCATGATGACTAGAAATTAGTAGTGTCTTCAAGTCAGGGACATACCTTTGGTCCAGGTGGGCCCACTAATCCAGCTAGCCCGTTTTTCCCCTGATGAGAACAGTCAAGCGCATGTCAACATTCATATATACAGTACATTGAATGATGATTATCACGGTGACGAATATACTCACATCCTCTCCTTTGTCACCTTTCTCTCCTCTCTCCCCCTGAATTCAAAGTGGAATCACATGAAACATCTCTCATTCACATGCTCTTCCTCTTCTTTTTTTATTTTCATATTCCTCCTCTCTTCTCCCTCTCCTTGAACCCCACCTTCCTCCCTTCCTTCTCTTTCTCACCTTATCTCCAGGTCGTCCAGCCTCTCCCAGTTCTCCGGCTCTCCCTGGTACTCCAGGTATTCCAGGTTTTCCTGGCTCTCCAGCCTGTCCCGGGGGCCCCATTGGGCCCTTCTCTCCGATGGCTCTCCCTATGGGTCCTGTGGCCCCTACAGGCCCCTGTTCCCCCTGCCCTCCCTTCACACCTCTCTCCCCAGCTAGCCCGCGAGCACCCTGAGATGCAAACAAGTAAAGACATTAATTACACATACTCTCCACATATGTTCTTGATATGAGCTCTATTCAACACAACGGCCCCAAATAGCTCCACTCACGTCTATCCCTGCTGGTCCTCTCTGTCCGGCCTCTCCCTTGTCTCCTCTCTGGCCCTTCTCAGCTTGCTCCACCACAGGCTTGACCAGAACATTCCTCCTCTCCACAACCAACTTCAAGTCCTGCACCTACAGACAGGCAGTACAGGGACAGAAATGTCAAGGTTTTATTCAACAGGCATCAAACTGAAGAAAACGGATTGAAACAGAGGGGTCTACCTGGACGTGTCCAATGAGAACTGATTGTTTTCATTTCCAGTTGTAACCATTTTTAAAACACTTTGCTACGGCTAATGAATACGACCTAGGCTTGGTCAAGATGAGGGGAACTCATCTACACAACACAGCTATGACTTAATGTCACATCACATTACAAAGATTTAGTATTCACTTACCTCAATCCCAAGGTTAGAGAGGGCCTTCTGCACATCCTGATAGGAGAGTAGCACAAACAGCGTCAAGGAGGAGAGACTATAGCACACAGTCATACTTGTTGGGCTTATACCTATTACTGAACATGATTTGGCTAACACTTGTGTAACGGAAGCTAATCTGCATGCCAAAACAGCTGTAAATCGTAGCATCCTTAGCATAATGTAAAAGCTCCGGAACACACGTGGTGTGTCTGTGGCTCTTCTTGTACAGTATGTCAGTCAGACGGGCCTCTGGGTTGTGCAGGTCAGGTTGTCTTACCACTGCTGTTCCAGGCCTGCCCGGTTTCCCGTCCTCTCCAGGGTCACCCTGTCAATAACATCTCAGTATTATCGACCCACATCCCACCTAAACCTTGATCGAAGATTCACAAACCCATACACACAGATCATCAGAAAAGAGCATGTATGCTCATTAATATGCAAGATGTAATCATACACACACACACACACACACACACACACACACACACACACACACACACACACACACACACACACACACACACACACACACACACACACACACACACACACACACACACACACACACACACACAAAAACTTACACTTTCACCTTTACCACCCACTGCTCCTTTCTCCCCCTGAAATACAAGAGTGAGAGGGTGAGTGTGAGGTCAGAGATCAGACTAAAGGACAGATGGATGGATGGATGGAGAGACCTGGACCATGTATATGAATAAAGATTTAGACGATGACAAACTTACTCTGGCTCCTACAGCCCCTGGGATTCCAGGCTCACCCTGAGAGACACAGATATATGGGAATCACTATCAGTGATTCAGGGTGCAAGAGTAACATACTAGAGACAAGTACTGCTACACCGGGCTATGCTATGATGCACAGCTCATATTCAACATAGTAACTCACTGGGGTTCCTGTATGCCCCTGAGGGCCAGGAATAGATGGTGCTGGCGCTCCCTTCACATAGACCATCTGAGAGGGAGAAGAGAGGGGAGAGAGATTACTGTATAACCAGAGCACCATAGACAAGTGACACAAACACATATTTGAAGAAGCAGAACCATATGGCTGTACTGTACCTGTCCTGGAGGTCCGATGGTGCCAGGAACCCCTGGGGGCCCAGATAGACCAGTTGGCCCTGTAGGCCCTGCAAGGCCCCGGTCTCCCTTCAGCCCGTCACGGCCCTGGAACAAATGCACAAGCACACAAATGCATACACACACACTTCAGACCAGCACGGACATTACTCCATTCCTAAGGGGCCTGAACTAGAAAGGAGGAAATCAAAGCAGGTGAGCCATATCCCCTTATCCACCTCATCATCTTCTCTGATTTCCTAGAGATGATTAATATCAATTTGCACATGAAACTACAGCCTTGGCATTTTGTGCCCCTGTGGATCCCCTCTCAGAAATGGCTGGTGCTCAAAGGCAGGGCTTGATCATCAGACAATGTTGCATTTATAAGGCTGACGCTTAGAGTGCTATTGATTCCACCGAGAAGGCATGTTGTGATGGTAATATCAATGTCAGAGTAAAGTACGCTAAATAGACAAAAACTCTGACTGGAATTGAAGACAAGAAAATAATAGAAGAGGGATAATGAGAGACACTAAGGAGCCAATGAGAGCAGGATTGATGAAGACGGAAGGAAATATGGATGGAGAGGAAGAGAGAGACAACAAGGGAGGAATTAAGGATATTTTTCAGACAGAGAGAGCGAGAGTGGAGAGATTAAGATACAAGGTAACAAGTTACTAACGTCTCTTCCAGCAGCCCCAGCCTCTCCTTTGTCACCCTGTAAGGTAGAGAAACATCATTCATATCACACTCACATTAACTACAACTAGTAACTATTTATTTCACCTTTATTTAACCAAGTAAGCTAGTTGAGAACAAGTTCTCATTTGCAACTGAGACCTGGCCAAGATAAAGCAAAGCAGTTTGACACATACAACAACACAGAGTTACACATGGAATGAACAAAAGATACAGTCAATAATACTGTTGGAAAAAAAAGAGTTTACAGAAAAGTCCTGAGTGCCGTGACCAACACTGACCTTCCTGCCATCTTCCCCCGGTTCGCCATCCTCACCCTGCAAAACACAACACAATAACAAACTTACCATACTAACAACGCTGACATGCGCATTTATCAAAGCTCAGCATGCTGTTGTATCAAGCAGAGCCTCTCAGTCAGATAGATAATGTATTGCCGGTGCTTTGTCTGGTCATCCCATTACCTCTTCGCTTAACACTAAAAAACAGACAGACATCCCAAATGGCTCCCTATTCCCTACATAGTGCACTACTTTTGACCAGAGCCCTATGGGACACAATCATAATCATTATGCAGCACAGCCACTCAGGTGGAATAAAAGCCTCACATTCCTATCTGATCAGTGCACTTTCACCAGAGGATGTGATAAACACGTCTAATGGTAATTACACACAGATAGACAGAGACACATAGGACTCACTGGTGATAAAGCTCATAATGAATAGCACTGAATAGCATCCAATTTCATTTGTAATTAAACAAACAGAGGTATGATTGCCTGTAGTGTGTGTGTAGTATAAAAATGCCCTGCTATGTTAGAGGTCTGACTGATCCCTTACCATTTTCCCAGCAGTCCCTGGTTTTCCATCTTCTCCTGCTTTGCCCTAAAACACACCAATTAGGGTGATGAGACAAGTGCTTAGCTGTTTTTGTGTGTGTGTGTGTGTGTGTGTGTGTGTGTGTGTGTGTGTGTGTGTGTGTGTGTGTGTGTGTGTGTGTGTGTGTGTGTGTGTGTGTGTGTGTGTGTGTGTGTGTGTGTGTGTGTGTGTGTGTGTGTGTGTGTGTGGTTGAGAGTTTTTGCAAACTCACAGGTGTGCCTGGATTTCCTGCAGGCCCAATAGGGCCTGGGAGGCCCTGTACACCTCTCAGTCCTGGCAGCCCCTGGTGACAGAGAGACAGAGAGACAGAGAGACAGAGAGACAGACAGACAGAGAGACAGACAGACAGACAGACAGACAGACAGACAGACAGACAGACAGACAGACAGACAGACAGACAGACAGACAGACAGACAGACAGACAGACAGACAGACAGACAGACAGACAGACAGACAGACAGACAGACAGACAGATAGACAGAGTGGAGGGGTGAGGGCTGAAACCACACAGCATCCTCTAGTCTTCAAACACACTAAGTGCACAGAGATAGATAGATATCAAATCTAAATCATAGCAAATCAAATGTTATTTGTCACATGCTTAGTAAACAACAGGTGTAGACTAACAGTGGAATGCTTACTTACGGCCCTTCCCAACAATGCAGAGAGAAAGAAAAGAAAAGAAATAATAGAAAACACGTAATAATAAAAGTAATAATAGATACAGAATGAGTAACAATAACTTGGCTATATACAAGGGGTACCAGTACCGAGTCCATGTGCAGGGGTGAAGGTAATTGAGGCTCCAGCGATGTACTAGGCTGTCCACATTACCCTCTGTAGCACCTTGCGGTCGGATGCCAAGCAGTTGCCATACCAAACGGTGATGCAGCCAGTCAAGATGCTCTCAAGGGTGCAGCTGTAGAACGTTGAGGATCTGAGGGCCCATGCCAAATCTTTTCAGCCAAGGGGGAAAAGGCATTGTTGTGCCCTCTTCATGACTGTGTTGGTATATTTGGACTATGATAGATCCTAAGTGATGTGGACACCGAGGAAATTGAAGCTCTCGACCCGCTCCACTAAAGCATGTGAATGGGAGAATGTTTGACCCTCTTTTTCCTGTAGTCCACAATCAGCTCCTTTGTCTTGCTGACGTTAAGGGAGAGGTTGATGTCCTGGCACCACACTGTCAGGTCTCTGACCTCCTCCTTATAGGATGCCTCATCGTTGTCGGTGATCAGGCCACTGTTGTGTCTTCTGCAAACTTAATGATGGTGTTGGAGTCTTGTGATGCCACGCAGTCGTGAGTGAACAGGGAGTACAGGAGGGGACTAAGCATGCACCTATGACGGGCCCTGTGTCAGGGGTCAGCGTGGTGGATGTTGTTGCTTACCCTCACCACCTGGGGCATCCAGTCAGGATGTTCAGGATCCAGTTGCAGAGGAAAGTGTTCAGTCCCAGGGTCCTTAGCTTATTGATGAGCTTGGAGGGCACTATGGTGTTGAACGCTGAGCTGAAGTCAATGAACAGCATTCTCACGTAGGGGTTCCTTTTGTCCAAGTGGGAGATGGCAGTGTGGATAGTTATAGAGATAGTGTCATCTGTGGATCTGTTGGGGCTGTGGGTCCAGGGTGTCTGGGATGATGGTGCTGATGTGAGCCAAGACAAGTCATTCAAAGCATGGCTACAGATGTGAGTGGTACAGGGCGATAGTCATTTAGACAGGTTACCTTGGCGTTCTTGGGCACAGGGACTATGTTGGTCTGCTTGAAACATGTAGGTATTACAGACTGGATCAGGGAGAGGTTGAAAATGCCAGTGAAGACACTGTCCAGCTGGTCAGTGCATGCTCTGAGTATGCATCCTGGTAATTAATCTGTCTGGCCCTGTGACCTGGTGAATGTTAACCTGTTTAAAGGTCTTACTCACATCGGCTACAGAAAGTGTGATCACGCAGTCGTCCGGAACAGCTGGTGCTCTCACGCATGGTTCAGTGTTGCCTTATCCATGTTCAGTCAAGTTTGCGAGAAACATAGGATACTACAGCTCTTCAGGTTTTGTTGATAGGATAGTCTCAAACCGAGCCTGTCCAGTTTGTTCTCCAGTGATTGTACATTCGCCAATAGAAGAGAGGGAGGGCAGAGGTGGTTTATTTACTCGCAGCCGTAGTTTCATCAGGATGCCTGCACGTCTCTTTCTCTTCTGAGTGTCGGGGATTAGGGCCTGGCCTGGGGTGAGCAGTATGTCCTGTGTCGCCGACTCATTCATCCAAATCGAGGTAAGTGATCGCTGTTCTGATGTCCAGAAGCTATTTTCGGTCATAGGAAATGATGGCGGAAACATTATGTACAAAAAAAGTTAAGATCAGGGCAAAAATAGCAGAATTGGTCAGGAGCCCGTAAAACAGCCGCTATACATTCCAGCGCCATTCTCCAGACAGATAGAGAAAACTCCACTAGCCTGAAGTCCTTTCTCACTTCTTAATGGGACCTCTCCAAGGATCAGATTCGGCAAATGGTAACATTCTCAACTTGCTCCACTCATTGACTTTAACAGACTAATGAAAGTGCCAGAGAAACACACAAACCATCAAGAGTGCAGCCCTCTGGGACTGGGGTTGTGCACCCCGAGGGATGAATGGTACTCACATCTCTTCCTGGATCCCCTAGTTTCCCTGCATCTCCCTGTAACATCAAAGGGAAATTATTGAGAGACATCTAGACACAGTAATGCTTATGTAATGCTCAGAGTATTTTACAGCTGAAGTAATGACAGAGACAGAGGTACTGACCCTCAGGCCGGCTGGTCCTGGTGCACCTGGTTTTCCATCCAAACCGTTGCGTCCATCCAGTCCAGACGCACCTCTCTCACCCTACAGAGAGGAACGCACATGATGTATACAGTATGATCAGAATAAGAGCAGCACTGGGTTTGTATTGGACTTGAATACTATTTACAAAGGATACTAGTCTACTGTACTGTGTCAGACTTTCAGTGCTCCAGCATCATTACTCAGAGTTAGTTCATTGTTTGGAAATTCTGATGGTAAGGTATTCTTTAGGATGTACAGTATGCGTGTATACAGCAGTATGTTGTGTCTTTCATTCAGTGCTTCTGTAGGCTGTGATGATGCTGTGAGCTGGCCCCACTGCGCTTCATCCCACTGGGAATCTGCAGACTGGGAAACAGGATCCGGTGGAATGAAGGACAGTGTAACCTGCCAATCACCAGCCAGTTTTGAGTCCCATATCCTATCATGATGGGTCCAATTGAAAATCAGCCTGTGTGAGAAGTCACTGTAGTGTGTTGTTCAAACCTTCTCTCCTGGGCCTCCTCTCTCTCCTGTGTCACCCTGGAGAAATAGAAAGAAAGTGCAATGAGTGAGATAGAGGGGGAGAGAGAGGGAAAGAGTGATTAGACAGAAACAGGCAGACAGACTGTGACTTACCCTTGCCCCTGAAGGTCCACGTTGTCCCTCAAGACCCTACACACACAAACAACAGATCAGGTGAGACAGAGAGAAGACACAAGGTAAGAATTACACACACCACAGCACACAAACAGACCGACATCGCGGGTCAGTATACTAGCCAGGAAGCTCAAGCTTCTCAACGATACTAGATTTGGAAGCATGGTCTTACTCACACGCAGCCCAGTGGCCCCTGAGGGTCCTGTCTCGCCCTTCTGACCTTTGCTTCCGTGCTCTCCCGGATCGCCAGCATCCCCCTAGGCACAGGAAGTGACGTCAGACACTGGGCGGTTAGGTGGACTGGGAGAGAGAGCTGTGCTGTATATACAGTGGGGCCTAAAAGTATTTAGTCAGCCACCAATTGTGCAAGTTCTCCCACATAAAAATATGATTTTCATCATAGGTACACTTCAACTATGACAGACAAAATGAGAAGAAAAAAATCCAGAAAATCACATTGTAGGATTCTTTATGAATTTATTTGCAAATTATGGTGAAAAATAAGTATTTGGTCAATAACAAAAATGTATCTCAATACTTTGTTATATACCCTTTGTTGGCAATGACAAAGGTCAAACGTTTTCTGTAAGTCTTCACAAGGTTTTCACACACTGTTGCTGGTAATTTGGCCTATTCCTCCATGCAGAGCTCCTCTAGAGCAGTGATGTTTTGGGGCTGTTGCTGGGCAACACAGACTTTCAACTCCCTCCAAAGATTTTCTATGGGGTTGAGATCTGGAGACTGGCTAGGCCACTCCAGGACCTTGAAATGCTTCTTACGAAGCCACTCCTTCATTGCCCGGGCGGTGTGTTTGGGATCATTGACATGCTGAAAGACCCAGCCACATTTCATCTTCAATGCCCTTGCTGATGGTAGGCTTTGTTACTTTGGTCCCAGCTCTCTGCAGGTCATTCACTAGGTCCCCCCGTGTGGTTCTGGGATTTTTGCTCACCGTTCTTGTGATCATTTTGACCCCACGGGAAGAGATCTTGCGTGGAGCCCCAGATTGAGGGAGATTATCAGTGGTCTTGTATGTCTTCCATTTCCTAATAATTGCTCACACAGTTGATTTCTTCAAACCAAGCTGCTTACCTATTGCAGATTCAGTCTTCCCAGCCTGGTGCAGGTCTACAATTTTGTTTCTGGTGTCCTTTGACAGCTCTTTGGTCTTGGCCATGGTGGAGTTTGGAGTGTGACTGTTTGAGGTCGTGGACAGGTATCTTTTATACTGATAACAAGTTCAAACAGGTTCCATTAATACAGGTAACGAGTGGAGGACAGAGGAGCCTCTTAAGGAAGAAGTTACAGGTCTGTGAGCCAGAAATCTTGCTTGTTTGTAGGTGACCAAATACTTATTTTCCACCATAATTTGCAAATAAATTCATTAAAAATCCTACAATGTTTTTTATTTTATTTTTTTTCTTCTCATTTTGTCTATCATAGTTGAAGTATAACTATGATAAAAATTGCAGGCCTCTCTCATCTGTTTAAGTGGGAGAACTTGCACAATTGGTGGCTGACTAAATACTTTTTTGCTCCACTGTATACAAAAATGTGTTTTTACAGTGTTACATACCTTTTCTCCTCTTTCTCCTTTAAGCTTTTGCTCTATATCGCGCTGTAGAAGTTAGAGATAGACAAACAGAGAGATAGAGCGGGTGTTAGATAACCAACTAGCTACGGTATGTGGTTCTGATGGCTTATTCAGTTGGAGTTTGGTGCTCGTAACACCATTTGTTTGGTATGATTCCCACAGAGGCTATATGTGTTGACTGAGTGTCGCATTTAGCCTCTGATAAATTACCATATTATTATTATTTTTTTAAAGTTAGAATCTTATCAGGACTCACCATGTTCCCTGGAGGTCCTGGGAGGCCTTGAGCTCCCTATTGTGCCAACAAACAAGTGTTGTTAATCGGTGTAGATTGGAACTATTATGTCAGATGAGATAAGACAACAAACAGATTAACCTCTGACCTCAACTCCTTTCTCTCCTCTTGGTCCAATAGATCCTGGGCTGCCCTGTGGGAGACACACACCACACACACAGGATCACATAGACACCAACTGACTCACTGCTACTGTATTACACACAGAAACTAGCACAAATACTGACACAGACAGTATCAGATCAATCTGGCAGAAGAGTATCATGTGAATTACTGACAAACAGGTGTCACAAACATGCATCCCACATGTCATACTCTCTCTCTCGATAACTATTACACAGGAGACACAGACAGTATATCAGATCAAACTGTCAGAGGGGTGTCACGTTGTCACATAAACATGCGTCTCACGTTGCGTCCGTGCGCTCCAGAGTCTCCCAGGTCTCCCTTCTCCCCTGCTCGCCCAGGCTGACCCGACAGACCCTAAGGATGGGGGGAAAGAAACACACAGATTATGTGCTTAGTTACTATGGCAGTCCTCAAAACATCTTAGAAAATAAACAATTAAAAGCTGCACACCCATGCAAATGGATTTAACCAACGTTTCGACAGCTAAGCTGTCTTCGCCAGGGTTTCATCTGTCCTCAAAACATTCACTTCAGATCACATAAGAAAGGTTTCCTGTGGTTCATCATGTCCTACATTAGTGACCAATCACCATATACAGTACATCGAGACCATTCTGAAAAGAGGGCATAAAAGGGAATATTTTTATGTTTCAATAGTTCTATGTGACACATTCGTGACTACTCACCCGTACTCCTCTCTCCCCTGCCTTCCCTGGTAGACCAGACTCCCCCTGGTGGAAGGAGAGAGAACAGAGAAGATGAGAGAGACCAATTGGGGAGAGGAAGAGGGAGAAGGAGGAGGGAGGAAAACATAGAAACAGACAAATGCGATGCACCTGCTCTTGTCTCTAGTCTCCATAAATCCCCTGTCAGATGAAAAGAGGGGCTGAAGCGTGACTAAATCATATGACGATACACATCTCTCACTCACCAATTCAGTTAATGCATGCTTCATCTAATACAGAGAATGGGAGCCAGAGAGGGAGAAGTGGCATTCAAACATGAAAAACTTTGAATGAAACTAGATAAGAGTGAGAGCGAGAGCGAGAGCGAGAGCGAGAGCGAGAGAGAGAGAGAGAGAGAGAGAGAGAGAGAGAGAGAGAGAGAGAGAGAGAGAGATAGATAGATAGATAGATAGATAGATAGATAGATAGATAGATAGATAGATAGATAGATAGAGAGAGAGAGATGTAGAGAGATGGATGGAGAGATTGTGACTTACGGGAGTGCCTTCGTCGCCTTTGTCTCCTTTGGCTCCCTGTAAAACACAGTCATCCATAATTCAGGCCCATGACAGGGGGAGAAGACAACGCTGACCACAATGACACAGTCAAAACACAAACCTTTAAACAAGAACCCCACAACATCACATAGGGCACTGGTAAAAGTAGTGCTATATATACAGACGTGAAGTAGACTTAGTTGGTAGTAGTAGTAGTATTGTTTTAGTATTAGTGCAAAAAGTAGTTGCAGTAAGTCATTAGTGGTGTACCTCTAGTGGCATCAGGGTATGAGGGGCGGGGGTGAGAGATAGAAAGGACTGGTTAGGTCATCGTAAAAACACTTACACAACAAAGAGGTCAGAATAGACCAACTGTATTAGTACAGTAATTAGTTGCACTGGAATGGCAATATTACATCCATTCCATTCAGTGGTACAGTATTGTATAACATACTGAACGTTGACTGAACTGTAGAAATAACACGGTAATGGCCCAGTAGTGAAGAGAAAATCCAATAGCTATAAGATAATAGTTGCAGAGTTATAACAGAGTAGCAGTAATAGTGATAACAGGACGTTGTGCAGTGAGTGACCAGTATTGAAACAGGTCACAGCAGTTATTGTAGTGGGTGAGTGTTTGTATAACATGCAGGGGTTTGGCAGAGGTGAAAAGCTAGTGTCTCCGGGGTAGTGTCTCAGACCTCTTTCCCTGGGAGGCCATTCTTTCCTGCTGGTCCAGCTCGTCCTGTCTCCCCTCTCTCTCCTGGGTCACCTGGGTCTCCCTACAACACCAAGAGGAACACATTGAGATCAGCTAGAATCACATGACACAAGACCTTTACTGTTACAAGTAAAGTACTTACAATATACTTCATGAAACAACAACACTGTTGCAACATAAACACTACATAGAAGTTAAAATAAAGGAACAAAAGCCAATCAAGGCACGTGTCTCACCTTGGTCCCCAGTCTTCCAGCTAAGCCAGGGACTCCCTAGAGGGAAAAGGACATGTCAGTGTGTAGGACATGGCCTACATGCTGAGCATCTGTAATTATCTACACAGAGAAGCTCATTGAATAAAACATATATACTTTACAATATATACTGTACCTCTGAGGCTTTCTGCACATCTATCAAAGAGATTTGGTTTGTAGCTTAGATAAAAAGATTGATACATGATCACAGCTTCATCTGAACTCACCCGATCCCCCTGCTCTCCTTTAGGTCCAGCCTGGCCAGGAGTGCCAGCACCTGGGGGACCCTGGAAGAATGCAAGAAAGAGAGAAATAAGAGAATGAGAAACAGTGAGGAGCATAAAGAGAGATGAACAGCAGAAAACATCTATACCCACTTGCATAGAGAGCATCATTAAATTACCTGTACACACACACCACCCAATGGCAAGCAGTGCCAGTTTCATGCAGCTCTCTATCATGTAACCTGTGGGTACCTACTCACTTTTTCACCTTTCTGGGCTGGCTCGCCTTTCTGGCCCCTAGGCCCCTCCAGACCTGGCAGACCCGGCTCACCCTGAGGGAGAAGAGGAGGAAGAGAGAATGAGTCTATGGAGAAAGCATTGTTACTGTGTACAGTACATCAACATATCAATCATTGCAGTATGAGGAAGTCAAAGTGGGCAACTTGCCTGTTCACCTTTCTTCCCAACTAAGCCTGGCCCCTGGATGTGTTGAATGATACAGAGGATGAGATATCATTACATTAACCAATACTGACCAATCTTGATCTCTTCCTTCCAAAATGTATAGTGAATTGCTTCCATCAAAATCCATGTAATATAAATCATATCGGTCTATCTAACCATGAGACATCAAAATAAATCATGTAGCTATGAGGTATCTCACACTCCGGCCAGGTTCTCCCTTAGCGCCCTCGTTGCCCTGGAAACAGAGAAGTTAGGATGTTTTTATCTAATGTTCATCTATGTTAAGTTGATGTCGTTGTTGTGATTACATTACACTGTTCAGTCATGTTAATTTTGTGGAGATTCACTTCGATTGATCAAAGAGTCAGTCAGACTACGTTAGCCTCACCTTCTCCCCTGGTAATCCACTGGTGCCAGGCAAACCCTGAAAGCAAATCAACACAGACTCACATGTACACACATGACTCGCACATGCTGATAAAATATCACAATTCTCTAAAGCTGTAGCTTGTATAATCAAATCCTATAACTAAATGACATGAATCAATAGTGTGAAGATGACCCAAATATGTCATGAAGAGAGAGACCAATAGAAGTACAGTAAGATATAGTTACTCACCCTCAGGCCTGGAGCCCCTGTAGAGCCTGGCTGTCCACTTTCCCCCTGAAACACACAGCGCCAGTGTGGTCAGGACAACACACTGCATGACACGGCTCTCAGCAGGCTTTTCCAATACCTGTGACCTTCATGCTAATACTAATGGATTTGGTTCAGTGTAGGAGTAGAAGTGAGTGAGTGAGGATGAATACTAGTGAACACATGAACATGTAAAACACATGTGATATTCCTACAATGTAGCTGTACAATATCAAGTTTAATGGTCATGAACAAGGTCACAGTGAAAAGAGGCATAACCAAATGCATGGAACTATACTCACCCTCTCCCCTAGCAAGCCAGCTAGTCCTCTTTCCCCCTGGAAAGACAACACAGTCAGTTACAACCCACAGCAGACACACCAGTTTAACAGCAGGAGTCAAAATGAGTTAAAGGGTCTCTATCCTTACTCACCCTGTCACCTTGTGATCCAGGCTCACCTGGCTGGCCACGGTCCCCCTGAGAAGACAGAGAGAGAGCAGGGTCATCCATCCACCCAAATATCAATTGTTTCATCAATTCTAGACCCAAATATGGAGATTGTATCTTATGTTTTGTATTGTCTTACCTTGACTCCAAGGCCTCCAGCAGGCCCACGGAGACCCTAAATCACACAAATACTACACTGTTGGAATATACTGCACATGATATGTAACAGATATGTATGCATGTGAATGTGTGTCCTACCCGATCACCAGGCTCTCCTGTCTTCCCAGACGGTCCTGGCAACCCCTCTGCACTCTCTCCCTGAAACATCAAAAACACTCAGTACACACTTTCACACAATCTCTCTTTCACACACACACACACACACACACACACACACACACACACACACACACACACACACACACACACACACACACACACACACACACACACACACACACACACACACACACACACACACACACACACACACACACACACACACACACACACACACACACACACACACACAACCTTGTCTCCTTTGGCTCCCTGTTGTCCTGTAAGTCCTCTGGGACCTTGAGCTCCAGGGTATCCATCAGAACCCTGAAACCAACAAGATACATCAATTATGGTAACACACACATCAAACCATAGACATGAATAGGGCTGTGGCGGTCATGGGATGTCAGCAATGCAGTAATGCAAATAACTGCCGTTCTCACAGTAATTGACCGTTAATTAACGTCAACGTTTAGCATCTCGGGGCCTCCACGCAGAAACTACAAGCTGCTGATGCGGACCTTTGGAATTTTAAAAAGTCTAATACATGGATTTAATATAGCCTACACCATCACAATAAATCCACTATTTACTTTAGGCAGGTCTTAAGAAACATGTAGCCTATTTCAGAAGAACAGATGAGTATGAGTTGTCCTTATGTTAGGTCCTGATCTGGCTATGTCATTTAGCTGTGAGCTACACTAGTTCATTTAGCCGGACAAGATTTGCTTACAAGTCCAGTAGCATTATTTTATAGTAAGAGGAAGACAATTGAACATAGCTGAATAAAATAGAAAAGCCTCAATTTGTCGGGGCATGGACTGTACAAGGTGTCGAAAGCATTCCACAGGGATGCTGGCCCATGTTGAAAACAGTGCTTAGTTGTGTCAAGTTGGCTGGATGTCGTTTGGGTGGTGGACCATTCTTGATACACACAGGAAACTGTTGAACGTGAAAAACCCAGCAGCATTGCAGTTCTTGATACACAAACCGGAGTGCCTGGCACCTACTACCATACCCAGTTCAAAGGCACTTAAATCTTTTGTCTTGCCCATTCACTCTGAATGGCACACATACACAATCCATGTCTCAATTGTCTTAAGGCTTAAAATCCTTCTTTAACCTGTCTCCTCGCCTTCAACTACACTGATTGAAGTGGATTTAACAAGTGACATCTATAAGGGATCATAGCTTTCACCTGCATTCACCTGGTCAGTCAATCTCATGGAAAGAGCAGGTGTTCTTAATGTTTGGTACACTCAGTGTGTGTGGAATTATTTTTTATTTAGAATGGCCCACCAAAAAAACAAACATGTCATCTGTAGCCTGCACTCGAATAGCGAATGGAGGAAGTGCAGCACATTTCAATATGCCAGGTGGGCTACACCGATTTTAAAGTGGAATAATGTGCTTAAATTTAAGCAAGAAATATAGCAGCACGAAAAAGCTGGGATCCTCTTTGAAATAGTGGCCAGTCAAAACTGTTTTCACAAGTGATGACTGGGCTTAAAAGAACACGTTTCACTAGGCTCTGTAGGCTATGGGCTCTCCAACCTGGTTCCAGGGGCCCTAGGCCTATAGCAGGGTTCCCCAACTGGCGACCTGCAGGCCAAAGAATTGCAAAAGCTGTCATCAAGGCAAAGGGTGGCTACTTTGAAGAATCTGAAATATAAAATAGATTTAGACTTGTTTAACACTTGTTTTGGTTACTACATGTTTCCATGTGTTATTTCATAGTGTTGATGTCTTCACTATTCTACAATGTAGAAAATAGTACAAATAAAGAAAAATCCTGGAATGAGTTGGTGTGTCCAAACTTTTGACTGGTACTGTATGTGTGAAATGAGTTTAGAATGGGCCATTATCATGCACCTGTTGGAACAGGGGCAGGGAGAAAAAAGACATGTCATCCGTATGCACTTGAATAGCAAATTGAGGTCGCTTTTCCCACAGTTCACTTTCCAGCCAGCCAGGTAGGCTACTAGGGTTGTGTGGCAAAGTAAAGCAATGTGCTTAATATTAGAAAAGTTGAAGAATAAATATAGTAGGCCTAGCCTATAGAAAGCTGATGAGATCCTCCTTTTTTAAAGTAAACTATTTTCTCTTGCAATTTCATTGTCTATATACATTTTGCACAACATGGGCTTCTAGGAACAATTATTTCATTCCATGCATCAACCAGCTTATGAGGAGTTGGCTCTCGCTGTGCAACAGGTGAAGTGTTCGATGTGATTTTCAATTGCATTTGCGTTGATGTCAGAGTGGTTAGACTAGAGGGACAGGAGAGCGCTGAGTTCCAGGCCATTAGCAACTGGCCGTCAGCAAGGCTTCTACCAACCATCAGCGGCATCAGAGCACCGTTTTGGAGAAGCCTAGTTAATATGACAACTGTCATGTCACATGGAATTTGACTACGATCATGACCCGTGACTGCCGGTGTTGCGGTAATACGGTCACCGTAGCAGCCCTAGACAGTATAATTAACACCTCAAGAGATCTGCACGATGCAAATGCAGACACATACACAAAGACACATGTCCAGTGATTGACAAATCTTACCGGTGATCCCTTCTCCCCCTTTACAGCCGAGCCACTGCCCACTCCTGGAGGTCCCTGTAAGCAAGACAAACACACAGACAGACACAGACAGAGAGAAATAAAATAGATGTGACAATCATTATCCTCTTGTCATTCCAGGAGAGATATGTGCAATGAATCTACAAGACAAGCTGGGGACAGCACTGGATGACTCACCCTCTCTCCTGTGCTGCCCTTATCTCCCTAAAAGGAGAGAGAGGGTGGGGGGTGGAGAGAGAGAGAGAGAGAGAGAGAGAAAGAATGGAATGATTAGTGATAGAGTTTTGTTGTTCCGCAGACGCTATATCATACTTCCCAGTATAGGAATACATTGGACTCCCAGACATGCACACAATCACACTGCCCGTCTACTGTACTATGACGAAACATCAACGCCTTTAAGTCTGAAGAGTATCTTGTTGTCAAGGAAACTGATGGAAGGGTACGATCAGGTGGAAAATTACAAGATACAGAGGACGACAGAGATATTAAAAGAGAGAGAAAGGTTCCTAAGGTCACTCTTATACATCTCAACAGAACCAACCATTTTTAAATGACACATGAAAAGAACCTAGAAATCTAATCATGTTTTTGTTTTCCATACTATCATATCACAGCCAGACTGTTGGGGGTTATTCTCAAGGTTAGGATACATTTTCCAGTGCCTCACAGCACTTCCATCACCCGAAGTTTGAACCATCTAAGCACTTTTGAAAAGGGACATGTTTTTGGGAGCAACTTCAATTGAACCTGAACTGATAAGGTCTGCGCTCATTAGACTCCGCCGAATTCTATTACTTGTGTTATTGCCTTCCCTATATCTGTCTGTTCCCTAGCTCTGTTCCCTGCTTCGGATTGATGTTTGTCATATGTCCTTGTTTACCCATGTGCTGACGCTGTTTCTGTCGTGTTCTATGTCCGTTCCCTATTAAATGTTTGACTCCCTGTACCTGCTTCTCCTGTCCAGCGTCGGGCCTTACACATACAGGTTACAGGCTACTTCAATGAGTGTCTTTCTTCCCCATGTGGCCACTTGATATCCACAGTATACATACGCCTGCATTGCTTGCTGTTTGGGGTTTTAGGCTGGGTTTCTGTACAGAACTTTGTGACATCAGCTGACGTAAGAAGGGCTTTATAAATACATTTGATTGATTGCTTTAAGGAATACCTAGGATAGGATAAGTAATCCCTCTCACCCCACCCCCCCTAAGTTTTAGATGCACTATTGTTAAGTGACTGTCCCACTGGATGTCATAAGGTGAATGCACCAATTTGTAAGTCGCTCTGGATAAGAGCGTCTGCTAAATGACTTAAATGTAAATGTAAATGTAATGCTTGACACACAGGTTACAGGCTACTTGAATTAGTGTCTTTCTCCCACATGTGGTCACTCGTGATATTCACAGTATACATACAGGTTACATGCTACTTGAATTAGTGTCTTTCATCCCATGTGGTCTGTTCAAGGACCAGACCAGGGTAACTGACCTTGATGGAGAGGCCAAGGGCGCCTGGTATCCCGGGGCGACCGTCCTGTCCTGGGATCCCTGCAGGTCCCACAAAGCCCTTGGCCCCTTCAGTTCCTGGACGCCCTGTGGTACCCTAGGTAATAAAGAAATATCATTAATCATCACGAAGAATTTGACCTACAGTCACACGTGCATGTGTGTGTCTGACTGTGTGGGTGTGTGTGTCTCACTGGTAATCCTGGAATCCCTGGTTCTCCTTTCCTGCCAGGCAGACCTCCTCCTGAAACAGCCGACCCTGGTTCACCCTGAAACACCAGTAGAGAACAAGCTTAGTGATCATCGAATATACATATAACAGATGGGATGACATACTGTCACAGATTCCCCCGGTACTGCTGCTAATTCTGTGCACCAGTTCTGGAGGTCTACGTCACCAGAGTCTAGGCGTCACTGAACTGTCTCATTACGCACACCTGATTCCAATTCCCCTGATTAGTAATTGTATATATGTGCCCTCTGTTCACCATTGTCTTGTCAGTTATTGTTCCCATGTCCGTTGGTCTGTGAGTACCTGTGCTTTCGGATTTTGTGCTGCGTGTATTTTGCACTTGTTATTATGGGTTTCGTCCCGTGTATTGTTGTGCACTTGTTATTACGGGTCTCGCGTAGTGTATTGCAGGTCTCGTCTCGTGTATTTATTAGAGGTTTAACCCTGCTCTTTTGTTTGGGTTACATCCCTGTGTCTTTGTATACGTGTTTGTTTTGGGCTTCATCCCTGTGTCTTTTCATGGCATGTTGTATATTTTGGGTGGAGTATTAAATCCCCCCTATTACGAATTCCTGCACCTGTCTCCAATCACAACATATAGTTTACTGAGGGAAAAGAGGTGTGCTGTACTCACCCTGTCGCCCCGGTCACCCTTTGTCCCTGATGCTCCTTTAACCCCAGGATCACCCTGCCACAGAGAAAACATAAAAAATCTGACTTCATAATACAACACACATAAGTGCTAGATATATAAACAGATCAAATAGGTATTGCTGAGGGATACTCACAGGATCTCCTCTGATACCTGATAGCCCCTGTGAACCCTGAAAAAGACAAAATAGCAAAACATCTATTAAACAACGTCTAAAGCAGGTTGGACCAACTCCAGCGTCATTGTGGTTAGATTGTCTGCCCTGAGATTGAAAGGTAAGGGGTTCGATCCCTGGTCGAGTCATACCAAAAATGCTGAGTGCTTGGCACTCATAGCCTGTTTTGAGACCCACATTATTTGGCCTTTCCTGATTTGCATGTTATTTTGGCATTAACACATGTCAAAAATAAGTTTTCAAACAATGTAAAAAATATATTACATTTACATTTAAGTCATTTAGACATATATCATTGAGATAATAAAGCTGCATACAAACATGGTCTCATTTTTGTTTTCTTGAGTAAGGATGCTCCAAAATGCAGGTGATTCAGCCTAGCTAAGTGCTTTCTGTGGTGGTGGGGAAAACCAACAGAAAATACGGAGCGTTGCGCCTTGATTGGCTCAATGTTCTGTCACTCATGGGGAAACTAAGTCCCAGTCAAGTCTAAGGGAAGAGCTAGAGAATTCAAGCCCCTTGTGTGCTGCCATAGAGTTACATTAGAAGTGCCCATCCAAGAAGGCTCAAGGTCATTGGCCACAGATAAAATGATGTTAAATCACATATCTACAGTAGCTTTGATTGGACTGATACTTTCAAAATCTTAGCTAGCAGTCATCATCATGAATCAAGTTGACAATCTACTGGCAAATCATTTTTAATACTTGTCATATGAAGATAAATAATTAAGAGAAATTATAGATACGTATCGGTGCTCGTTGGCCATTGGACATAAACATTACACAACAAGTTGGAAATCGCAAATTCAACAATGTTTGGTTTGGAAGGAATCAGTGGCTAACTGCAAGCATTGCAAAGCAATCATTAGCCTGTTATTCAGTGGAGTGGCTGTGTGGTCTAAGATTAAGGGACTCTTATCCTAGTTTAAAATGATAAACATTCAACATTGGCCATGCTGTCAATGAAGCATGACTTGTGCCACGCTCCAAACAACGTAACTCGGAACTGCAAAATCTGAATTAAATTTTGCCTACTGTTCTGACTTGGTGGTGCACATGTAGCCTACAACCTGTTTTTGAGAAATGTAATCATAGAAATATTGTAAGAGCTTTCATTGTCTGCTTATACGACCCTTTATTTGGGTGTACAGTGAAAACACTGCAAGAATGGCCCATGTTCTGAATTCTGTTGCAGTACATTTCAAAAGTGCTGAACAATTGCTGCCCTATCCCATCTGGACAAAAATAATACCTATGTAAGAATGCTGCTCATTGACTACAGCTCAGCATTCAACACTATAGTACCCTCCAAGCTCATCATCAAGCTGAAGGCTCCCTGTGCAACTGGGTCCTGGACTTTCTGATGGGCCACCCCAAGGTGGTGAAGGTAGGAAACAACATCTCCACCTCACTGACCCTCAACACTGGAGCCCCACAAGAGTGTGTGCTCAGTCCTCCCCTGTACTCCCTGTTCACCCACGACTGCGTGGCCATGCATGCTTCCAACTCAATCATCAAGTTTGCAGACAACACAACAGTAGTGGGCTTGATCACCAACAATGACGAGACAGCCTACAGGGAGGAGGAGAGGGCACTAGGAGTATGGTGTCAGGAAAACAACCTCTCACTCAACGTCAACAAAACAAAGGAGATGATCGTGGACTTCAGGAAACTGCAGAGGGAGCAGCCCCCTATCCACAAGGGTCAGCAGTGGAGGTCTCCAAATGTGGAGAAGCAGTGGTGAAATGGTCCACCCACACAGACAGCGTGGTGAAGAAGGTGCAACAGCGCCTCTTCAACATCAGGAGGCTGAAGAAATTTGGCTTGTCACACAAACCCTGATAAACTTTCACAGATGCACAGTCGAGAGCATCCTGTCAGGCTTTATCACAGCCTGGTACGGCAACTGCACCGCCATCAACCACACGGCTCTCTAGAGGGTGGTGAAGGGGGAGATGGAAAGTACATGACATCTACAGCACCCGATGTCACAGGAAGGCCAAAAAGATCATCAAGGACAACAACCAACTGAGCCACTGCCTGTTCACACCACTATCATCCAGAAGGCACGGTCAGTACAGGTGCATCAAAGCTGGGACCGAGAGACTGAAAAACAGCTTCTACCTATCTAAGGCCATCAGACTACTAAACAGCAGTCACTAACTCAGAGAGGCTGCTTCCCACATTGAGACCCAATCACTGGACACTTTAATAAATTGATCACTAGTCACTTTAAACAATGACACTTTAATAATGTCTACATATCTTACATTACTCATATCACACGTATATACTGTATTGAGACCCAATCACTGGACACTTTAATAAATTGATCACTAGTCACTTTAAACAATGCCACTTTAAATAATGCCACTTTAATAATGTTTATATATCTTACATTACTCCTATCATATGTATATACTGTATGTTATACCATCTATTGCACCTTGCTTATGCCGCTCGACCATCGCTTATTCATATATTTATATATACATATTCTTATTCACCCCTTTAGATTTATGTGTAGGTAGGTAGTTGTTGGGGAATTGTTAGATTATTTGTTAGATATTACTGCACTGTTGGAACTAGAAGCACATGCATTTTGCTACACAACATCTGCTAACCATGTGTATGTGTTTGATTTTATTTAAATTTGAATAGTTATATTGACTACGTCTGTCCTAGCTCGCTCATTAATGTCTTAATCAAATTTATGGATTGCCTCTTATCTGCTTGTCGTCCCCTTATGCTATAGCTTGTACATCTCAATTGTCAGTAGAAACCACACTTGTTTAAACAAATCAGCCATATCAGCTATGTTTTTTTAAAAGGTAGTAAATGAGGCTGAATTAACTGTTTCACTGCCAGATAGGCTCCGCTGCTAGCCAGGTGTAGCAGTGGTAAGGTGTTGGGACTCTGCTGTTGGGACAGCTTTATATAGGCCCTAACAGGTGATAGGCACTGTTTGTCACCGTTATAGTGCAATTCATGTATTGTTTAGTGTTGTTTAGTGTCTTTGCTGGCATGCATCCCACTCTTTATTTGATTTTTTCCCCAACAAGATTTACATGCTAAAATCGCCACTGCTCAGCATTAAGGAGATGGATTGGGGCTTAGGCCCTGCGATAGACTAGTGCCTTGTCCAGGGGATGTGCATCAAGCTGCCTCACCCTACATAAACTGGAGAAAGGCTCCTGCTCCTATGAACCGTTGGCCATTTACTACTTATAAGAACATCAGGATAACAACATGTGTTATTGGGTTTTAGATGAACACACTGGGACTGGCCCTGACTGTGATTGCAGTCCCTGACTACTCACCGGTACTCCTCCAGGGCCCGGGGTCCCTGGTCGCCCTGGCAATCCTGGACCCCCATCCAGACCAGGAAAACCCTGAAGAGGGAACAACAGTAAATACAGCAGAACAGTACAACAGTACTAGTGTTGAGTATACGTGTTTATGTGTATGTACTTACCCTCTCCCCCTTCTCCCCTCTAACACCAACTGAGGGGGCCTCACTCCCGCCAGGCAGGCCCTGTCGCCCTTCAGGCCCTCTGGGGCCGTCCCGGCCAGGCAAACCATCACGACCCTAGAACACACACACACAATTAAATATCTCAGTGAATGATAAGTAGACGCTAATGTTTGAGCTACCAGTAACAGATCAATATTCAGTGGTGAATGACTCACAGGCTCTCCTTTGCGTCCGTCAGTACCGTCTCGTCCTATCTCTCCCTGTAGCAGAGAGTCAGTAACTTTTCAGGATAACTGATACAACTACTGACCATAGAGCTTCCAAGACAACATTACAGAGTATGGTATTAAAACAATTCAATTGTTACCTTTTCTCCTCGCTCCCCTCGATCACCCTAGAGAGAGTAAAATGAACAGATAAGAGCGAGAGCAGGGCAAAGAGGGAAAGAGGGATGAAAAAGAGAGCACACACAAATTGAAAGGTATGGTGATAGTGTTATGATGGCTACAGTATTTGGATGGATGAGGGACAGTAAAGTAACTCACCCGAGGACACTGTATGGTACACGGCTCTGCCACTGGGCCCTGATAGGAAACAACATACACACTGAGACCCAGAGCACTCCACCATATTGTTGTCACTGAGTCCTTGGCAATGATTCACTGACTGACTGGGAGAGCATACATTGACAGCAATATCATGGGATCTACAGGATCTCTCTCTCTCTCACCTCCCCAACACCTTTTCGTCTCTTAACTCACCCCTCCCTCTGGTATCCTGGCGACGCCACACAGTAGGTCAGCCAGGTCGGCGTGCAGGGTGCCAAGCTGGGAGGTATCACGAGCATATAGGAGGTTCTGGGTGCTGCCATCTGTCACCGCCTGGCGCAGTTCCTCAGAGTCCGCCCGACCTATACCCACCGCCAGTACTGTGACACCTGATAGACACACACACATGGTCATGTAAATGTTGGAATTGTATTTATTTACTATACAACCTTTTTGTTTTAAAACAGTCAGTGACAAGGGACTGTGGGGATAAAAACTATTGTAGCAGATTCTATTAGTAGAGATGTGCAGGTGCTGTATATCTGCTTGTGTGTTAGTACTTTCTATACAGTCTGTGTGAGGCTACCTGAGGCTTTGATAGCACTGGCTGGGACAGTGATGTTGTCGGATGATTTTTTGTCTGCAATGATCACCACTATGCCAGGAACTCTTGCTCTACGACCAGCTGTCGGGCTGAGAAGGAACTGTCTAGTGAACGTCACCGCCTGGCCTGCAGGGAAAGATACACAGTTACATATCCTCGCATACACGTATGCACACACACCAGGTTATCCATTAGCCGGTAATTGGCGGATTTTGGACGATAAAATACATGAAAAGCCGATAAATAAAATTATAGCGACAGAGGAGCCTTGGCAAAGGCTACTGTTGATTGCGAAGATGGAACGAAGTTAGACCGTATGCCTATAGTGAAAAGCCTACAAGGCAGGGCTCCATTTAGTTGCATTTTGCAACCCGTTGATTTGGCTGTGCGAGTAAAAAACATTATTGGTCGTATCGGTGTGGGCTGCATATTCATTCACCTCAATCAAAACATCCTATTTTTTAGGAGGCTAAAAACATGATTTGAAAGTGTCTTCCTGCATGTACCCGTTTCCTGCTGTTGTGTTGACCAAGCCACTCTCTCTCTTCTTTCCCGGGGGAAAAAATGCTCCAGGAGAAAGAAAAGTGTTCTGATTGGATCACATTTTAAAATCCAATTGCTGGGAAAACACAGCTATCCTGTTGTCACAGACGGAGAGAGGATGTTCTCAGCTTTCTGTAGGTATACTTCAGTGGAGGCTGTTGAGGGGAGGACGACTTATAATAATGTCCGTAACGGAGTAAATGGAATGGCATCACATGGAAACCATGGAAACCATGTGTTTGGTACCATTCCACTGATTCCGATCCAGCCATTACCACAAGCCTGTCCTGCCCAAACACCAAGCTCCTGTGGTATACATTTTATTGTTCAACCCCCATTTTGAGCTCAATAGCAAGTATTTTACAAACAAGATATTTGATATGGCTTTGAGATACAAAGTGTGAAATGCACATTGGCCATTGCTAGTGCATAGGCCTCATTCGGCGATACTGCAACGTTTTGGGGGAAATTATGTTAATATTGTAGTGGACAAAGATAAGAAGAATGTTGGTGCAGCCAAATGCAGGCAACTGTGCAACTTATTAAGTAGGATGCAATTTTGGAACATTAAAATGTTTTTATTTATAATACCTTTTGTTTTATCATTATTATTATTGTATATCATTATTATTATTGTAGACCTATTTATTAATCTAAACCAGTTCTTTAAACATGCAAAACATGTTTTGTTTCATTCTGTTGAGACATTTTCGTTGGCTAAATTTATTTAAATTAAGTATTTTTAAGTGTGTGCTCCGTACTAGCTGTAAAATCAGTTATAAGTAATCCTGTTGTAAAATAAATATAATCAGCCTATTGCTGTCATTTGTTGGGTAACTGCTGCAATATAGCCTGTTCAAAACTTTTGTGAAGGTTAAAACCAGTTCGCAAGTGTTTTGCTTGATTCTGTTGAGCCATTTTCTTTTTCCGAATGAAGTTGCAACTGTAATGTTGTGTTTGCGGCAATATAATATCCTGCTCGTGCTTTCCCTAATGGCTTGACTTACTTTTGATATTACCTTAATAAAGTGTATACATTTTTGTGAAGGTTTGCTGTGGTGTGGCTATTAGCCTATTATACTGCAGGCCTATGATATGCTCACCGCTGCTCCAACTGACTCCGACAGTTAAGAAGAACGTTTTAGGCATACCAAAGTTACGACTATAATCGAACAATATAACGCTTATCTATATAAAAAAAAGTCTTATACAAAATGAACGAATTAGGCTCCTTCTGTACACCTATAGTATAGCCTATCTGACAAGTATAAATACATTCATGTCGGTATCGCATGCTGCCGTCATATCTGTGGGGCTCTGCCTAGGCTTCTTCTCCTTAATATATAGATTTTAATATTACTATAATACAGTGGACACCTAAGCCTATAGGCCTATGCATGCAATTCCCTGCTGCATTTAGTGCTCAAATTTGGGACAGCTTGAATCTTGAGGTGAACAGTTATTCTTTACAATCATTTCACTAAATATGTGTGTGCGACCAATTACATTTTATTTGATTTATTGTTTTAGGAAAGACAAAAAACTATAAAACAATAGGATATAAAGTTGTGTATACGCTACTCATCAGAACACAGGGAATAGTATTTTTGTAATTAGTAAGGCCTATAGGTTAGTAAGGCCTATAAATGTGGCTCATTTAGCCAATATGGGTGGACGGCCTAATGGGTTATGCACCCATGTCCGATAAATTAAATCTTTCCAAATTTTCCTCATGCAAAACCCTGACACACACACACACACACACACACACACACACACACACACACACACACACACACACACACACACACACACACACACACACACACACACACACACACACACACACACACACACACACACACACACACACACACGTATGTATAAAACACACACACACACCTATAGCATTCCCTGGGCCGTCTTCAAAAGGCGTGGACAGGATCTCCTGAAGCAGCGTCTCACTGTTGCTATGGCGATTGAGCAGGAACCAGATCTTGGGCCGGGCGCTGTACACTACAATCCCCATCTGGAGGAGGCAGGAACCACAGAATATAACACCACACCACAGAATCACATCACAAAAGTACACCAAAGCCAATATACAGATGTCTGGGCCTTCACAAAGTGTCTCAGAGTAGGAGCCCTCATCTAGGATCAGGTTCCTAACCGTCTTATTTATTATGATCTAAAAGGCTAAACTGATCCTAGACCACTCCAGTACCTGTGAGTCCAGGGTTCCGATGCTGGTGAGGGAGCCGGCAGCGCTGGTCAGGAGAGAGAGTAGGGGCTCAACCAGGCTGGTCCGATCCCTGGAAGCTGGAACCAGGAACACCACGTCCAGACGACCACCTACACACACTGAAGACAGAGACACAGAGACAGAGAGAGGAATATTGAGTTGGGCTGGTTCATCTTAGACTGGCAAAGAAACATTTGGTGAAGAAATGTCACAGTGCAGAAATGTTTAGAAAGTAGTAGTTTAAGGGATTCAGGGGCCGGTATGAGAATTGTCAGTCTTACCAGTACGTTCGTCCAGTGAGGTCTCAGGGCCAACCTCCCTCTGGAAGCTAGGCTGCAGGGTGAAGCGGTACCTCAGTCCCAGACGCAGCCCAGTCACCCTGTAGGAGCTGGATGTCCCAGGCAGAGGGATGGACTGACCCGGACCAGTGTCTGTTTAGAGAACACACACACGGATGCAAGCAAGCAAGCACACACACACAAACCCACACGCACACACAGACAAAGATTAGAGATCAACCTTTCAATGTGTAACTTTGTCAATAAAATAATAAATTGAACCACATTATCCAGTGTCTGTCTCACCCCTTTCCTCTCTCCAGCGCAGGACGTATCCTGTAGCACCCGTTAATGGAACCCAGTCCAACAACACAGAATTCTGGGTAACCTCCATAGCACGCAGACCCCTTATAGGCTGTAAGGGAGCTGAGGGGAGGAGAGAAGCAAGGGATCAGTAATGGAAAGAGATACTGTGACTACAGTGAGTGACTAGTTATAGCCTATTACTAGGGCCAAGAGTTTTTCTTGGTCAGGTCACATGGTCAGGAAACTCCTGTCCCTAACTATAGTGAATGAAAGGAGATGGTGTTGACAGAGAAGTATACCTGTGGAGGCAGTGATAGTGACAGCTTGACTCTCTCTGTCCCTGAAGATGGCAGCCAGCCTCACAGTGTAGCTCACCCCAGGCCGCAGACCATCCAGGTCAAACGAGGTTGCATCTCTACCTATCAGACGGCTCGATTCAGCCTCACCTACATGGAACCAATAGAGAATATAATGAAACAGTAAAAAAAATATTACATGCAACAACAAAAAATTCACAAAAAAACATTTGGATGCACATTTTATGTATGCATATATATCTGTGTATAAATCTGTGTGTGTATCTGTATATTTATCTTTGTGTGTATCTGTGTATGTTTCTTTGTGTGCATCTGAGTGTGTATCTGTGCGTTTACCCAGGGCTGATCTCCAGTAGATGCGGTACCCTGTAACCCCGGCCATCCCTCTCCAGACCAGACGCAGCACCCCTGGGGTAGCCTCCAGCACCCTGACCCCTTCCACCCGGGCTACAGCAGCAGGTTCCCCTGCTACACACACACACACACACACACACACACACACACACACACACACACACACACACACACACACACACACACACACACACACACACACACACACACACACACACACACACACACACACACACACACACACACACACACAATGAGAATACTGGGAGAGGAAATACAGTACTAAGCAGTAGCCATCAAAACACCACATACAGTATAATACTACAGGAAAGTAACAGTATTATGGGACATAATGCTAGATAGCAGGGTTGGGTTCAAATCCATTTAAAGTACACTGAAATTCAAATTCAACCATTTGGAATTGGAATTTAGATTACTTTCTGAATTGACATAGTACTACAGGAAAGTTACACCTTCCAATGTTTTCATATCCATTCTAATCAAACAGAGGAACATGTTACCGCACAGTCTCTATTCTTTAAGGCTGTGACGTAGTGGTGACTCACGTGTAGTGACTCTGACAGAGACCGGGGTTCCCTGTTTGTTCTGGACCAGGGCCATGACCTGCACCTCATACTGAGCCCCTGGGTCCAGCTGCTCCAGATCCACCGCTGTCAGGTCACCACCCACCAGCTGGCTCCTCTCCTCCCCACCTACACCAAGACAGAAGGGGCAGTGGTGAGTGGTCTGGCACAAAATGGCTGCCATGTTTCATTAATATTATGTTAAAGCCCTTAGGGGTTTGTGGTATATACCACAACTAAGGGCTGTATCCAGGAACTCCATTTTGCATCATGCATAAGAACAGCCCTTAGCTGTGGTATATTGGCCATACCACACCCTCTCATGCCTTATTGCTTAAATAGACCAGAGATGGGAAACTGGAGGGCTGCATGCGGGCTTTTGTAGTCCCGTGGACCAATTTCGTAGGCCTATGGCCCCCATCCCCATCAAAGTTGCCCAACCCTATAACTGACCAATAAGAAAGAGAGTTCCAAACCTCTCTGCCAATAACAGCAAATGTTCAGTTTTCCCCTCCCCACAGACCACTCCCAGGCAGTCCTATCAAAATTCTTGCTTGAGAATTTGGCCATTGCTAAGAAGCTATTTCTGTTCATTTTTTAACTATTTTAATTCAAAACAATCACAGTAGGGTACTTAATTGTTAGCCAGAAATTATTTGATATTGAGATAAAAACATCTGCATTGGACCTTTCAGTGTGAAAGGTGTAAATAGAGGTTCATATGTTAAAGATAAGCTATGGATACTATGCTATTGAATCATGAACTATCAGGGAATATCATTCAGATTTCAAAAATTTTCAAAGCAGAAAAACTGATCAAATCTCTTACCATCAATTCGCTTCCAAGACACACGATAGGCTGTTGCTCCCTGCACGCCCACCCATGTTACCCTGACGACCTCACCGCGGGACTCCTGGACTTGGAGTGAGGTCACTGTTCCCACAACACCCTGGTCTGATGCTGAGGACAGAGAGGTGGAAGAGTTCAGTCACCCATTTACAAGCACTGTTTATATGATAGTGTAACACTCATTTAATTCAATCAATCCTTAAATTAACTAAGGGCAAAGTAAAGCTGTTATCATATTGTTGACAGCTAACCAGCTAACCAAGGCTATCAAGAAGAGAATGGATAGAGGTTAGTGGTCAATTTGGAAATTGAGCGATTGAGTACCTGTTCTGGTGTTCAGGGAGGCGGGGCGTCCTTCTCGAGAGCCAATCAGTGAGGAGACTGACACCCGGTAGGAGGAATCTTCCTGAAGGCTGTCAATGGTGAAGGAAGTGACATCAGCGGCCACTGTGCGGGAGGACTCCACTCCTGTAGAGAGATAGGATCAGGCAGAGAGGAGAATGCTACTGGGGATTGCTACTACTGTACTATTAGACTACAGAAAACACAAGACAATCCCTATAAAATGTGTTATTTGAGCCGAAATGTGCTTTGAGACCTAAGGTAAGGATCAATAAGAATGTAATTTATTCATCAAATGACATCCAAATAATTTATTGTAACCGCGCCTACCATCTTCACTGCGCCAGGTAATCTTGTAGCCAGTTGCCCTGGAAACAGGTGACCATGTGATGCGTATCCTCTGAGAGGTGACATCAACGATTCGCAGGCCGCTAACTGTGCTTGAGTTTGAGCCGGTGTTCCCATTGGTCCTGGCTGAGAGAGTGACCACTTCCCCGATGCGTTGACCAATCACAGCCGCCAAACCCAGGACCACAGCCTCGTCTGGCTGTAACCCCTCCAACGTGTAGGTTGAGGCCTCTGGTCCCAGATCATGGGACTGCTCAGCATCTAGAAGTGAAACACACTGTTATAGACACAAACACTGGGACTGCTCAGCATCTAAATAGAGGGTAAGAAAGACAGTAACACATACATACATAAATAGGGACTGCTGCTTTAATTATGTTTCTCATAACATGTCAAATAATTGTATTTCGGAGGACTTGTTTAGCACAAAATCATTCCAATTAGAAATCATCTGACACTTACTGTTGCCTTGTCTCCACGTGACCCTGTACCCTGTCGCCCCCAAAACACCTGCCCAGGCGATTCGGAGTCGCCGACCATTGATATTTGTCACGCGTAGGTTGGTCACTTTCTCCAATGTTTGTTCTGCAATCATATATCAATAAGAACACTGTAGTTCAGTGGACAACCAAACATTTCCAATGTTCAATATCAAACTTTTATTTCCCATTTTAAAACATTTTTCCATTTCATGCCAACTAAACACGGCCCAGGTGCCCTGTCCTGTATCTCCACACTAGCCCACAGGCCCTCTTCTGTCATCTCTGCCTGGGCTTGCTTCAGCTCACCTCTCCTCAGTATCTCTATTCACCACCCATCGACATGGATATTCAGCTGGCAGCCATTCATCACACAGCAGACCATTGTTTACCAGACTGGCAAACACACTGCAGCCCTGAGCCAAGATCTGCACCCATTCAATCTGTTCACATCCTCTCTCAAGACAAGCTGGAGCAAGCAGTAGCATACAATGTGTGTGTCACCTGCTTTGATGTAAACAGTGACCGGGTCCCCCTCGTTGTCTCCCACCACAGCGGTCACGCTGACCCCATAAGACACGCCCTCCGTCAGATCCCTAAGGTCAAGGGTCGTCTGGCTTCCAGGGACACTGCGTATTTCCTCTGTTTGCGCTATAAATACACAGTGTTAACACCTATGTGGCCTCTGATCTAAAAATAGTGCACTATATAAGGAGGGAAAAAGGTGTCATTTGAGACATGCCCTTACCTTCAGTATTGACCATGAGGATACGGTACTGTGTTGCCCCGGCAACCCCTGTCCATCCTAGTCGCACAGTGCTGCCCAGGGACTCTACCACTCGCAGGTTGGACACACTCCCCACCTGCTGTTCCACTATACAGGGACGAGGGACAGGAGGGGGTCAGTAAAATAGTAGTGAAACTGGTCAAATATACAAAGAATTTATTGGGGGGAGGGGTGCGCCTGCCACTATCCCTGACCTGTTGGAGAGGTGGAGACGGGGGTGGCCTCCTCTCGTCCATCATACAGGGTGAACAGGGTGATGACATACTCAGTGCTAGGCTGCAGCCCTGTCAGATCAAAACTAGTGGTGCTCCGGGAGAACGACTGACTTTGCACTCTGCCACCTGAGGAATACAGTAAGTCAGTTAGATGTTGACAGTCAGTCAGTGAGGGTACATCAATGTTTGTATGAGTAGATCGGTGTACTGTATGTAATTCATGCTGAGCGGTTTGAAAGTACATTCATATTTTGTATGTGTGTGTGCTTGTGTGCACACTTATGTGGCGCACAAGTGTGTGTGTGCATACACATGTACAGTCCCAGTCAAAAGTTTGGACACCGACTCATTCAAGGTTTTTTTGTTTTTTGTTTTTTTTAAACCATTTTCTACATTGTAGAATAATAGTGAAGACATCAAAACTATGAAATAATACATACGGAATCATGTAGTAACCAAAAAAGTGGAAAACAAATCAAAATATATTTTATATTTGAGATTCTTCAAGGTAGCCACCCTTTGCCTTCATGACAGCTTTGCACACTCTTGGCATTCTCTCAACCAGCTTCACCTAGAATGCTTTTCCAACAGTCTTGAAGGAGTTCCTACATATGCTGAGCACTTGTTGGCTGCTTTTCCTTCACTCTGCGGTCTAACTCATCCCAAACCATCTCAATTGGGTTGAGGTCAGGTGACTGTGGAGACCAGATGCAACACTCCATCACTCTCCTTCTTGGTCAAATAGCCCTTACATAGCCTGGAGGTGTGTTGGGTCATTGTCCTGTGATAGTGATAAATGATAGTCCCACTAAATGCAAACCAGATGGGATGGCGTTTCACTGCAGAATGCTGTGGTAGCCATGCTGGTTAAGTGTGCCTTGAATTCTAAATAAATCACTGACAGTGTCACAAGCAAAGACCCCCACACCATCACACCTCCTCCTACATGATTCACGGTGGAAACTACACATGCGGAGATCATCCATGCACCTAGTCTGCGTCTCACAAAGACACCACGTGATGTTGAGATGAAGCATTTATTTGGGCTGCAATCTGAGGTGCAGTTAGCTCTAATGAACTTATCCTCTGCTGCAGAAGTAACTCTGGGTCTTCCTTTCCTGTGGCGGTCCTCATGAGAGCCAGTTTAATCATAGCGCTTGATGGTGTTTGCGACTGCACTTAAAGAAACTTTTAAAGTTCACAACACAACCGATTGGCTCAAACGCATTAAGAAGGAAAGAAATTCTACAAATTAACTTTTAACAAGGCACACCTGTTACTCGAAATGCATGCCAGATGACTACCTCATGAAGCTGGTTGAGAGAATGCCAAGAATGTGCAAAGCTGTCATCATGCAAAGGGTGGCTACCCTAAGAATTTCAAATATAAAATATATTTGGATTTGTTTAATCCTTTTTTGTTTTCCACATGATTCCATATGTGTTATTTCATAGTTTTGAAGGCTTCACTATTATTCCACAATGTAGAAAAAATGGTAAAAATAAAGAAAAACCCTGGAACGAGTAGGTGTGTCCAAACTTTTGACTGGTACTGTATTGTGAGGATGAGTGTTTGTGTCTGACCTTCCCCCTGCCTCCACTCCAGGCGGTATCCCCTGGCAGACTGGATTAGGTTCCAGGTGAGGCGGATGGAGGAGGGCCCGGTGGTGGCTGCCTTTAGCACCTGCTGCTCCAGACGCTCTGCATGGGGGGAACACACAGACACAACACAACCACTGATACATCATGCTATGTCAGAACCTCTTACAAATCCTTCAGGTGATATTCAGCTCTTTTAGGGGATTTCAATTCATGATGCATTTTCATTAGACTGCCAGTATAGTTGTTTTTAACAAATCTTACACTCTCAAAAATGCTGGGTTAAAAACAACCCATTTTGGGTTCTTTGGTAACCCAGAGCTGGGTAAATATTGTACAGAAAACACGCTGGGTTATTTTGACCCAGCCAATTGGGTTGCTTGAATACCCTAACATGTTGGGTTGTTGGGATTACCCAAACATGGGTTAATTTAATCATCAGTTGGGTATTTCTTACTTTCATGCTGGATTGCCCCAACAGCTGGGTCTTTTTTAATATGACATTTACTCTCACAGGTGGCTAAAAATACATTTCCTGCGTGTCATGTCACTACTAAAACTACGCCTCCAGTTTTCTGATCTGACCGCTGCGTCACATCTCAATAACCCAACACCAATAACCAAGCACCAATAATCCAGCACCAATAACCCAGCATCAACAACCGAACATTGCTCTTTTTTAAGAAAACAACCCAACTAAGTGACCCAACGCATCCAACTCAGCACTTGGGTCAACCCAACAACCCAGCATTTTTTAGAGTGTAGCTAGCTACACAAACATAGTTGTGTTTCCTCTCTCTCCAGATGAAATCTCGCGTCTTGTGACGGCCGGCCGCCCAACAACCTGCCCGCTTGACCCTATCCCCTCCTCTCTTCTCCAGACCATTTCCGGAAACCTTCTCCCTTACCTCACCTCGCTCATCAACTTATCCCTGACCGCTGGCTACGTCCCTTCCGTCTTCAAGAGAGCGAGAGTTGCACCCCTTCTGAAAAAACCTACACTCGATCCCTCCGATGTCAACAACTACAGACCAGTATCCCTTCTTTCTTTTCTCTCCAAAACTCTTGAACGTGCCGTCCTTGGTCAGCTCTCCCGCTATCTCTCTCAGAATGACCTTCTTGATCCAAATCAGTCAGGTTTCAAGACTAGTCATTCAACTGAGACTGCTCTTCTCTGTATCACGGAGGCGCTCCGCACCGCTAAAGCTAACTCTCTCTCCTCTGCTCTCATCCTTCTAGACCAGGGGTGTCAAACATACGGCCCGCGGGCCGGAACCGGCCCCCAAGGAGGTTCGATCAGGCCCGCAGGATAATTTGAAAGTGGAAAAAATGCATAAAAGACATGGAATTAATATTTTTAATTCGCTGCAATTCATGGATTATCCGCTAAGGGGCGCACTCTTTCCATCAGAGTAGAAGACAAGCCGCATCACTGAGACAGACTGAAAACAGCAGACGGTATCAATGCGCCATCTGCTGCTTGTTACGACGTTGTTAATACCTTGGTCTCTACCTCTCCGCTACACCTTCTTTAGCCAAAATGTCGTTATCCAAACGGAGAAAAGTAGATAAGGAGTGTAGAATTTTCAAAGAAAAATGGACCACGTCCTATTTATTTACAGAGATACACGGAAAACCTTTGTGCTTGGTGTGTTTGCAACAAGTTTCGGTATTGAAGGAATATAATATTCGACTCCACTACGAGACTCATCACAGCGAAAAATATGACGGCTTGCAAGGACAACTGAGAAGAGATAAGATTAACGAATTGCTGGCGGGTCTGAGGAAACAGCAGTCAACTTTCATCCAGAGCCGAGAAGTCAGTGAAGCAGCGGTAAAAGCCAGCTACCTAATTGCTAGCGAAATAGCATTAGCATCGAAGCCGTATTCCGACGGTGACTTTGTTAAACGATGCATGATGAAGGCGGTGCGCTGAACTTGTATGTCCCGAGAAGCGACAAGCTTTTGCCAATATTAGCCTGACGAGGAATACTATAGCAGAGAGGATTTCGGAACTATCGGCAGATTTAGACAGTCAATTGAAACAGAGAGTCAAGTCATTTATTGCATTTTCCGTGGCAATTGACGAGAGCACTGACATCACAGACGTGGCCCAACTGGCCATATTTATTCGAGGAGTTGATGAGACATTGACTGTTACTGAAGAGTTTCTTGAGTTGGTGCCAATGATGGACACCACAACAGCCGAGGACATTTTCGGCTCTGTCGTTGCTGCATTGGACAGAGTTGGAGTGGACTGGTCCCGCGCTGTCAGCCTGGCTACAGACGGCGCGCCATCCATGGTCGGAAAGAAAGCAGGTGTCGCGACAAAGTTCAAAGACAAAGTACAAGCCCTTAATGGAGGAGATCATTTCTGGACATGTCACTGTATTTTGCACCAGGAGGCATTGTGTTGCAAGTCGCTGAAAATGGACCACGTCATGGAGGTGGTTGTTCGCACTGTAAATTTCATCCGGTCCAGAGGTCTGAACCATCGTCAGTTTGACAAACTTCTCAGCGACAGCAACATTACCCACAGCCTGCCATACCACACTGAAGTGAGATGGTTAAGCCGAGGCGCTGTGCTGAGGCATTTCTTTGATCTACGAGAGGAAATCGGACAGTTCATGGAGAAAAAAGGAAAACCGGTGTTGGAATTACAATCTCAGGAATGGCTACGGGACCTTGCATTCTTGGTTGATATTACTGAACACTTGAACAATCTGAACAAAATGTTGCAAGGCTGCAAAAAAGTTGTCACACAGTTTTCTGACAACATACATGCATTTAAGTTGAAGCTGACTTTGTGGGAGATGCAACTGGCAAATGGCAACCCTGCTCATTTCCCCTGTCTGAGAGATGTGTGTGTGACCAGACCTGATGCGGACATGAAACGGTACAAAGACAAAATTGCAGGACTACTGCGGGAGTTTGAGAAACGTTTTCAGGTATTTGGTGAACTTGAGACAGAATTTTCAGTTTTTCGCTCACCTTTCACAGTTAAAGCTTCTGATCTGCCGGTCGAAATTCAGCTAGAGATAATTGATTTGCAGTGTGATGCAGATTTGAAGGGCAAATTTGCCTCTGTAGGTCTGGACAGATTTTATCAGTATCTACTACCAGGGTACCCCAAATTAACAGCCCTGGCTGCTAAAATTTTGTGCATGTTTGGGACAACCTACCTTTGTGACCAAATTTTCTCAGTGATGAATATCAATAAAACAAAAATGCGTTCAAGGCTCACAAACAAGCACTTAAATGACATTCTGAAAGTGACAGCTAGTCAGGACATGACACCTGGTGTTGATGCACTTGTACAGGTCAAAAGATGCCAAGTTTCAGGTACAAATACAAGTCCAGACTAGACTAACACCTTTAAAATGCTGCCTTAGATACTGTTTGCATTGAAAGAATACAGCTCTGTGAAGATGAATCCTTACTGTGGTGATTTAAAAAATGTGCACTTTAATGTTAGTCAGCAGCTTCAAAACAAAAGTTGTGTGATGGAATTCTACTGTTCATACAACTCCATAAATTTTCAGTATGTATTGTATGTGTATGTATGTTTCATGTATGAAGTTTACAGATTTACAGGACAGGCAACACTTTCTTCATTACACATTTAAAATCACTCTCCTTAGTTTGTAAGGTGTACGCAGGGATTACATTTAGATTTTATATGCGTATGTGTAAGTGGTTTAAAAATTCCTTTCTTTAAAAGTCTCATTTAATCTTAAAGTGCATTACTATATTTTTCAGTACCAATTAAAGTTTTGTGCCTTTGTACAATCAGTGGGATCAGTTGCAATGCATATTTGTGAATGATAAAAGTAAATTGCACATTTGTCTAAGGAAATATGAGGTGTTTCATGAAATGTTTTGTAAAAGGATAGTTCATTAAATTTCAATATTTTCCTAATGTTCTTGTGCTTCTTTACACCAAAACAAAGGAAAGACATGATATTTTGGTTATTTATAGCAGAGTATGGTATAACTTTAATGGTCCGGCCCACTTGACATCTCCCTAGGCCGTATGTGGCCCACGATGCGAAATGAGTTTGACACCCCTGTTCTAGACCTATCGGCTGCCTTCGATACTGTGAACCATCAGATACTCCTCTCCACCCTCTCCGAGTTGGGCATCTCCGGCGTGGCCCACGCTTGGATTGCGTCCTACCTGACAGGTCGCTCCTACCAGGTGGCGTGGCGAGAATCTGTCTCCTCACCATGCGCTCTCACCACTGGTGTCCCCCAGGGCTCTGTTCTAGGCCCTCTCCTATTCTCGCTATACACCAAGTCACTTGGCTCTGTCATAACCTCACATGGTCTCTCCTATCATTGCTATGCAGACGACACACAATTAATCTTCTCCTTTCCCCCTTCTGATGACCAGGTGGCGAATCGCATCTCTGCATGTCTGGCAGGCATATCAGTGTGGATGACGGATCACCACCTCAAGCTGAACTTCGGCAAGACGGAGCTGCTCTTCCTCCCGGGGAAGGACTGCCCGTTCCATGATCTCGCCATCACGGTTGACAACTCCATTGTGTCCTCCTCCCAGAGCGCTAAGAACCTTGGCGTGATCCTGGACAACACCCTGTCGTTCTCAACTAACATCAAGGCGGTGGCCCGTTCCTGTAGGTTCATGCTCTACAACATCCGCAGAGTACGACCCTGCCTCACACAGGAAGCGGAACAGGTCCTAATCCAGGCACTTGTCATCTCCCGTCTGGATTACTGCAACTCGCTGTTGGCTGGGCTCCCTGCCTGTGCCATTAAACCCTACAACTCATCCAGAACGCCGCAGCCCGTCTGGTGTTCAACCTTCCCAAGTTCTCTCACGTCACCCCGCTCCTCCGCTCTCTCCACTGGCTTCCAGTTGAAGCTCGCATCCGCTACAAGACCATGGTGCTTGCCTACGGAGCTGTGAGGGAACGGCACCTCAGTACCTCCAGGCTCTGATCAGGCCCTACACCCAAACAAGGGCACTGCGTTCATCCACCTCTGGCCTGCTCGCCTCCCTACCACTGAGGAAGTACAGTTCCCGCTCAGCCCAGTCAAAACTGTTCGCTGCTCTGGCTCCCCAATGGTGGAACAAACTCCCTCACGACGCCAGGACAGCGGAGTCAATCACCACCTTCCGGAGACACCTGAAACCCCACCTCTTTAAGGAATACCTAGGATAGGATAAAATAATCCTTCTCACCCCCCTTAAAATATGTAGATGCACTATTGTAAAGTGGCTGTTCCACTGGATGTCATAAGGTGAATGCACCAATTTGTAAGTCGCTCTGGATAAGAGCGTCTGCTAAATGACTTAAATGTAATGTAAATGTTTCCCTTCCCATTTGAGATCTAAGATCCCAGAGAGGAACATTAGGGGGTATTCTGTCCTAAATAGCTACAGCACCCACCTCCCTTATCTCAATCGAGACCAATGATGACTCGGCTTTAACTCAAACACAATCCCCTGCAATATTTTTTGGGCGAACCGACCAAATTCCTATAGAAATGTGTGTTCTAGATCTGTCATATAAGAAGTGTCAGATCTGTTCTATGTGAGCTATTTCTAATGGTTCCCGTTCTTAAGTACATTTTTTGGCGTATTTTACTTTCGGTTTGCACTCCAGCTTCAAACAGCTGAAAATACTATATTTTTAATATGGAAAATATATTTTACAGCGGTTTAGAATGTACAATGATTGTCTACACTATACTTGCTTGTTTTGTCACATAAACTGAAGTTAGGCTAACTATTAGAATTTTAGCAACCAGGAAATGGCAGAGCAATTTCTGCACAGTGCACATTTAAGTAAAGACATCCCTCTAAAATTAGTCATACACAGGGGGTGATTGTATTTGTGTGTGTGTGTGTGTGTGTGTGTGTGTGTGTGTGTGTGTGTGTGTGTGTGTGTGTGTGTGTGTGTGTGTGTGTGTGTGTGTGTGTGTGTGTGTGTGTGTGTGTGTGTGTGTGTGTGTGCTTGTTCTTCTATCCTCGTGAGGGACCAAATTTCCCCCCGTGGGGACATTTCCCACGTCCCAATGAGGACAAAGGCTATTTTAAGCTTAGGGGTTCGGTTTAGGGTTAGGGATTAAGGTTAGACGTTAAGGTTTAGGATTATGGTTAGGGGTGAAGGTTAGGGTTAAGGTTAGGATTTGGTTTAGTTTTAGAGTTAGGGAAAATAGGATTTTGAATGGATATACATTTTAGGTCTCCACGAGGATAGGAATCAAATCAAATCACATTTTATTTGTCACATGCTTCGTAAACAACAGGTGTAGACTAACAGTGAAATGCTTACTTAAGGGCCCTTCCCAACAATGCAGAAAGAAAATATATAAATAATAGAAAAACAATAATACGAGGAATAAAGAAATTCATAAAACTAAACGGTTGTTGTTCTCTCCATAGACATATACCATATATACAGTGTTCTATATCTATCTTTCTAAGGCTCTATTATTGTATTTCTCCTTCTCTTTCTGCCTCTTCACCCCCTATAGTCCCTTACACTAAGTTCTGTTGAATGCAGCAGAAAGTATTTTATAAATGCATTCTTTCACTGGCTAAAATTAACCACAAGTAGAAGTTACTGGGACAGAGGAAAATAGACAGAGGGACAGAAGGAGAGGGAAATGTATGTCTGCAGTGCATACATGCATTTGTGTGTAGCTCTGTACCTATCTTGAACCTGGCGGTAGCAGTAGGTCCCTCTGTGTTGGCTTCGTAGAGGGCGATGACAGTGACAATGTACTCGGTGTCTGGCTGCAGGTTCAACAGGGTGTGAGTCTCAGTGTCGCCAGCCACCTCGACAGACTTCACATCACGTCCTGGGAGAGACACAGGTACAGGGGGAGAGGAGATAGGGGTGAGGGAGAGAAGAGAAGGGCAGGAAAGAGGAGAGCAGAGAGTCGACAGAGGAAAAATGGAAGGTTGAAATGGACAACGACAGTTGTTGTGTACACATTGTGTCACCGACTGCTCACTATATAAAGTATTAACTAACAGCATTGCTGATGCTCTCATAAATTCCATTCTGCATTTCTGCAGAACAACCCTTTTGTGTAAATACAAAAGTCAATACTGATTGGTGCATCTCTCCGCTCCTTACCTGTGAATGGTCCCCAGACCAGTCTGTAGGCCCTGGCTCCACCCACTCCCCTCCACAGCACCCGGACGCTACGCTCTGACACGGTCTCTACTGACAGCTGCTGGGCCGCCTCCAGACGCACTGCAACGCAACACACACACACACACACACACACACACACACACACACACACACACACACACACACACACACACACACACACACACACACACACACACACACACACACACACACACACACACACACACACACACACACACACACACACACACACACACACACACGAAGAATCCGCAAGGCTGTTAATCCTTTATATAGTGAGCAGTCAGTTACATTATGTGTGCACAACAACTGTCCTTGTGTTGTGTGCTTAGTGCGTCTGGGCGCTTAGTGCGCCCTCCTGTACTTCTTGTTCAACCATGACTATGTGGCCACGCACGACTCCAACACCATCATCAAGTTTGCCGACAACACAACGGTGGTAGGCCTGATCACCGGCGACGATGAGACAGCCTACAGGGAGGAAGTCAGTGACCTGTGTTGTCAGGACAACAACCTCTTTGTCAATGTCAGTAAGACCAAGGAGCTGATCGTGGACTACAGGAAACGAGGGGGCGAGGACGCCCCCATCTACATCGTCAGGGCTACAGTGGAGCGGGTCGAGAGCTTGAAGTTCCTCGTTGTCCAAACCACTAAGGATTTAAAATGGTCCACACACACAAACAGACGTGAAGAAGGCGCGACAGGGCTTCTTCCCCCTCAGGACGTTGAAAAGACTTGGTATGGGCCCTCAAATCCTCAAAAAGATAAACAGCAGCACAATTGAGAGCATTTTGACTGGCTGCATCCCTGCTTGGTATGGTTTATGCACCGCCCTCGGTCACATGGCGCTACAGAGGGCAGTGGGGACAGCCCAGTACATCACTGGGGTTGAGCTCCCTGCCATCCAGGACCTCTATTTCAGGCGGTGTGAAAGGATGGTCATAAACTGTTCTCTCTGCTTCTGCATAACAAGCAGTACCGGAGTCTGACACCAACAGGCTCCTGAACAGCTTCTATCCCCAAGCCATAAGACTTCTAAATAGCCAACAAAATGGACACAGGGACTATCTGCATATACACTTTTTATTTGTACTTTTGCACTGACTCTACGCACACTCTACACACACACACACACACACTCACTTAACACACACCCACATTCATACTGACTCTACACACTCATATACAATCATCATATATGGAGCTGCCAATTTGTTTATCAGATATCCTGATGCCTAGTCGCCTAACCCCTATACATACTGTATCGACCCCTACCACTCCAGTATCCCTGCACATTGTAAATATGGTATTAGCACCAACTCTGGTATTATTACAATTGTTTAATTCTACTGATATTGATTATACTGCATTGTTGAGAAAGAGGAAGCAAGAAAGGCATTTCACTGTACTTGTGCATGTGACAATAAAACACACACACACACAGTATGCATCCTGAAATAGGGAAAATATGAACAACAGAGAAGAGCTTCAGACTTTTATTGATTAATGCAGGCAACAGTCACCACCAGGCGGCAGTATGATCATCTAACCATTTAAAAGTTGTCTAAGATAAACGTGCAAACCCACTGGGAGCACACTTGTTGAATCAACGTTGTCCCACGTCTGAAATGATGTGGAACCAACGTGGAATAGATGTTTAATTGACATCTGTGCCCAGTGGGAAGCTACCTATGTGGCGATGAAAACCTTTCTGATTACTGTTACCTTACCACCTATCGTTCACATGAAGTCACAAATGCATGAGTCCAATCTGTATAGTTTAGGGTTGAATATTTTCAGTGAACTGACTTGCCTAGTTAAATAAAGGTTAAATTGATCAATAAAAAAAATAATCCTCAGCAATCTACACACAATACCCCATAAAGAGAAAGCGAAAACAGGTTTTTGAATTTGTAACAGATTTATAAAACATTTAAAACAGAAATACCTTATTTACATAATTATTCAGACTCTTTGCTATGAGACTCAAAATTGAGCTCAGGTGCATCCTGTTTCCCTTGATCATCCTTAACATGTTTCTACAACTTGATTGGAGTCCACCTGTGCTAAATTCTATTGGTTGGACATAATTTGGAAAGGCACAAACCTGTCTATATAAGGTCCCACAGTTGACAGTGCATATCAAAGCAAAAACTAAGCCATTGAAGGAATTGTCCGTAGAGGTTCGAGACAGGATTGTGTCGAGGCACAGATCTGGGGAAGGGTACACAGTGGCCTCCATCATTTTTAAATGGAAGAAGTTTGGAACCACCAACACTGGCCGCCCGACCAAACCGAGTAATCAGAGGAAAACGGCTTTGGTCAGGGAGGTGACCAAGAACCCAAAGGTCACTCTGACAGAGCTCTAAATTTCATCTGTGGAGATGGGAGAACCTTCCAGAAGGACAACCATCTCTGCAGCACTCCACCACCTTTATGGTAGAGTGGCCAGACGGAAGCCACTCCTCAGTAAAACGCAGATGACAGCCTGCTTGGAGTTTTTCAAAAGGCACCTAATGACTCTCAGACCATGAGAAACAAGATTCTCTGGTCTGATGAAGCAAAGATTGAACTCTTCGGCCTAAATGCCAAGTATTGCGTCTGAAGGAAATCTGGCACCATACCTACGATGAAGCATGGTGGTGAAAGCATCATGCTGTGGGGATGTTTTTCAGCGGCAGGGACTGGGAGACTAGTCATGATCGCGGGAAAGATTAATGGAGCAAAGTACAGAGATCCTAGATGAAAACCTGCTCCAGAGTGCTCAGGTCCTCAGACTGGGGCGAAAGTTCACCTTCTAACAGGACAACAAACCTACAGTGCCTTGCGAAAGTATTCGGCCCCCTTGAACTTTGCAACCTTTTGCCACATTTCAGGCTTCAAACATAAAGATATAAAACTGTATTTTTTGTGAAGAATCAACAACAAGTGGGACACAATCATGAAGTGGAACAACATTTATTGGATATTTCAAACTCTTTTAACAATCAAAAACTGAAAAATTGGGCGTGCAAAATTATTCAGCCCCCTTAAGTTAATACTTTGTAGCGCCACCTTTTGCTGCGATTACAGCTGTAAGTCGCTTGGGGTATGTCTCTATCAGTTTTGCACATCGAGAGACTGAAATGTTTTCCCATTCCTCCTTGCAAAACTGTTCGAGCTCAGTGAGGTTGGAAAGAGAGCATTTGTGAACAGCAGTTTTCAGTTCTTTCCACAGATTCTCGATTGTATTCAGGTCTGGACTTTGACTTGGCCATTCTAACACCTGGATATGTTTATTTTTGAACCATTCCATTGTAGATTTTGCTTTATGTTTTGGATCATTGTCTTGTTGGAAGACAAATCTCCGTCCCAGTCTCAGGTCTTTTGCAGACTCCATCAGGTTTTCTTCCAGAATGGTCCTGTATTTGGCTCCATCCATCTTCCCATCAATTTTAACCATCTTCTCTGTCCCTGCTGAAGAAAAGCAGGCCCAAACCATGATGCTGCCACCACCATGTTTGACAGTGGGGATGAGGGGTTCAGGGTGATGAGCTGTGTTGCTTTTACGCCAAACATAACGTTTTGCATTGTTGCCAAAAAGTTCAATTTTGGTTTCATCTGACCAGAGCACCTTTTCCACATGTTTGGTGTGTCTCCCAGGTGGCTTGTGGCAAACTTTAAATGACACTTTTTATGGATATCTTTAAGAAATGGCTTTCTTCTTGCCACTCTTCCATAAAGGCCAGATTTGTACAATATACGACTGATTGTTGTCCTATGGACAGAGTCTCCCACCTCAGCTGTAGATCTCTGCAGTTAATCCAGAGTGATCATGGGCCTCTTGGCTGCATCTCTGATCAGTCTTCTCCTTGTATGAGCTGAAAGTTTAGAGGGACGGCCAGGTCTTGGTAGATTTGCAGTGGTCTGATACTCCTTCCATTTCAATATTATCGCTTGCACAGTGCTCCTTGGGATGTTTAAAGCTTGGGAAATCTTTTTGTATCCAAATCCGGCTTTAAACTTCTTCACAACAGTATCTCGGACCTGCCTGGTGTGTTCCTTGTTCTTCATGATGCTCTCTGCGCTTTTAACGGACATCTGAGACTATCACAGTGCAGGTGCATTTATACAGAGACTTGATTACACACAGGTGGATTGTATTTATCATCATTAGTCATTTAGGTCAACATTGGATCATTCAGAGATCCTCACTGAACTTCTGGAGAGAGTTTGCTGCACTGAAAGTAAAGGGGCTGAATAATTTTGCACGCCCAATTTTTCCGTTTTTCATTTGTTAAAAAAGTAAATGTTGTTCCACTTCATGATTGTGTCCCACTTGTTGCTGAGATTTCAAAAAATACAGTTTTATATCTTTATGTTTGAAGCCTGAAATGTGGCAAAAGGTCGCAAAGTTCAAGGGGGCCGAATACTTTCGCAAGGCACTGTAAGCACACAGCATGAAATCTCCCTCATCCGTACAAAAACAGTTCCACATGATTTCCTCTTAAAGTAATTTTTTTGAGTCATTTCTGAATTATTTAATGTAACATACCTTCCCAAGTTCTCTCATGTCACCCCCCTCGTCTGCACACTCCACTGGCTTCCAGTTGAAACTCGCATCCACTACAAGACCATGGTGCTTACCTACGGAACAGCAAGAGGAACTGCCCTTCCCTACCTTCAGGCTATGCTCAAACCCTACACCCCAGCCCGAACACTCCGTTCTGCCAACTCAGGTCTCTTGGCCCTCCCACCCCAACGTGAGGGCAGCTACCGCTCAGCCTAGTCAAGCTCTTCTCTGTCCTAGGACCCCAATGGTTTAAGCTCTCCTGGCTTCAGGGGGAGAGCCCCATCTTCTGAAAACATCTGAAACCCTACCTCTTCAAACAGTATATTAAATAATCCCCCCCCATATGTGGTGGTCCCACCTAGCTATCTTAAGACGAATGCACTAACTGTAAGGTGTTCTGAATAAGAGCGTCTGCTAAAGGACTAAAATGTAAATGTAAAACTGTTTAACAAATCAAACATTAAACCTCGTAAACAATTAATGGTAATTCCTGGTAACCTCATAAACAATTCATTTAGACCCAGTGTTAATTTGAGATTATATTTGCTGAAATGTGTGCCATTGCGCGGCTATTCGAGACTGCTTTTCATTTAAGTTTTACGGTACTTAATCTACTTTTTTTGGAATGAAAACTCTCTCATCATTTTATTGTAATTAATTATAGCTCATATTTCATAGACATCTGGAAACAATAGATAGTTACTTTCATGCAGCTTTCACATTACTGGAACAAGGCACTGTGCTTGCTGTAACAGCAGGCTCAGGAGCATGGAATGTTCAAGCACATCTCTTTTGCTGTATGCCAACTGTAGAACTTCTGAGCTTTTCCATTGAAAAGCAAAGATTCACACCAATAATGTTAAGTGCACTTAAAACTGAAGATGATATAATGATGCATCATACAGGACTGACTGAGGGTAATGGGAGAGAGTGGGTGAGATGTACTTACATGTGCGTGAGGTGAGGGTGGCGGGGGAGACAGAGTTTCGGGGGAACAGGGGGTATAGGGTGAGGACGTACTCTGTGTCTGGCAGTAGCCTCTCCAGGGTGACAGAGGTGGAGTCTGCAGCCAGAGACTGCTCCAATAGCTGGGCTGCAGGCTGACCTGTCAATCAATCATAGCCAGCCAATCACACAAGGGTTACAGGAGGCAACAGACAAGTAAATAGACAGCACACTATTCACATCTTTAAATGCACTTGCTTATACTCGTAGTACATGTGTATGATATAAGAAAGAGCAAAAACTGTCTGTGTGTGAGTGTATGTGTGTCAGTATTGGGCAGTGGCGGTCACAAAATGTTGTTAGCTGGTGATTGTCAAGCAAATAACTGTTGGTCTCAAGGTAATTGACTGTTAATTAACATAAACACATTTAGCATCTCCTGGCTTCCACACATAGCCTACAAGCCATTTTAAAAGTCTAATAAATCCATGTAATATAGCCTACACCTTCACAATAAATCCATTATTTATTTTAGACAGGTCTAGAGAAGCATGATATGAAGAAAATGTAGTCTATTTCAGAAGAAAAGAATAGCATACTTTGAGTTGTCCTTATGTTAGGTCCTGATGTGGCTATGCCAAATGGCTGTGGGCTACACTAGTTCATTTAGTAGACAAGATTTACTTATAATTCCGTAGCATTATTTTAGATTATTTTAAAGTATGATGAATACAATTGAACAAAGCTAAATGAAATAGAAAGGATATTTTATTCAAACGATTTCAGGGAGTGCGCACATGCGACTATTCTGTGTTGAGCGCTTAATTAAGAAATACGTACTCCTATACGCTTCATTTAGAGTTATTAATGTAACTTTGGTTGTTCTACAAATGTTGGACTGATGAGACTCTGATGATTTGAAAAAAGTCGCTTGATAGTGTCATGTTTGTCATTTATTATCATGTCTTGTCCCTGTGCTCCCCATTCTATTCGTTTCCCTCTGCTGGTCTTATTAGGTTCTTTCCCTCTTTCTATCCCTCTCTCTCCCCCTCCCTCTCTCACTCTCTCGCTCTCTCTTCTCTCTATCGTTCCGTTCCTGCTCCCAGCTGTTCCTATTCCCCTAATCATCATTTAGTCTTCCCACACCTGTTCCCGATCCTTTCCCCTGATTAGAGTCCCTATTTCTTCCTTTGTGTTCCGTTCCTGTCCTGTCGGTTCCTTGTTTAGAATTCACCGTGCTGTGATTGTGTATCGCCCTGTCCTGTCGTGTTTTTGCCTTCATCAGATGCTGCGTGTGAGCAGGTGTCTCTGTCAGCTACGGCCTGCGCCTACCCGAAGCGACCTGCAGTCTGTGGCCGCTTCTCCTGTTATTCCCCTCTACAGACTAGAGGATTTCTGTTATTCCCTGTTTGGACATTTCCTGTTAAGGATTCAGGATTTGTCGTTTTCTGTTTGGACTTGAATAAACTCTGTTTCTGTTAAGTCGCTTTTGGGTCCTCTTTCACCTGCATGACAGAAGGAACCGACCAAGGAATGGACCCAGCGACTTCAGACGCTCGTTACACTGCCGTCGAGATCCAAGGAGCCATGCTCGGCAGACACGAGCAGGAATTGTCTGCTGCTCGCCATGCCGTGGAGAACCTGGCCGCTCAGGTTTCCGACCTCTCTGGACAGTTCCAGAGTCTACGTCTCGTGCCACCTGTTACTTCCTGGCCTGCCGAGCCTCCAGAACCTAGGGTTAATAACCCACCTTGCTACTCCGGGCAGCCCACTGAGTGCCGCTCCTTTCTCACGCAGTGTGAGATTGTGTTCTCTCTCCAAACCAACACATACTCTAGAGAGAGAGCTCGGGTTGCTTACGTCATTTCACTCCTTACTGGCCGGGCTCGAGAATGGGGCACAGCTATCTGGGAGGCAAGGGCTGATTGCTCTAACAAGTTCCAGAACTTTAAAGAGGAGATGATTCGGGTTTTTGACCGTTCAGTTTTTGGTGGGGAGGCTTCTAGGGCCCTGGCTTCCTTATGCCAAGGTGAACGGTCCATAACGGATTATTCTATTGAGTTTCGCACTCTTGCTGCCTCTAGTGAGTGGAACGAGCCGGCGCTGCTCGCTCGTTTTCTGGAGGGACTCCACGCAGTGGTTAAGGATGAGATTCTCTCCCGGGAGGTTCCTTCAGATGTGGACTCTTTGATTGCTCTCGCCATCCGCATAGAACGACGGGTAGATCTTCGTCACCGGGCTCGTGGAAGAGAGCTCGCATCAACGGTGTTTCCCTGCTCCGCATCGCAACCATCTCCCTCCTCTGGCTTTGAGACTGAGCCCATGCAGCTGGGAGGGATTCGCATCTCGACTAAGGAGAGGGAACGGAGGATCACCAACCGCCTGTGCCTCTATTGCGGAGTTGCTGGACATTTTGTTAATTCATGTCCAGTAAAGCCAGAGCTCATCTGTAAGCGGAGGGCTACAGGTGAGCGCAACTACTCAAGTCTCTCCATCAAAATCCTGTACTACTTTGTCGGTCCATCTACGCTGGACCGGTTCGGGTGCTACATGTAGTGCCTTGATAGACTCTGGGGCTGAGGGTTGTTTCATGGACGAAGCATGGGTTCGGAAACATGACATTCCTTTCAGAGAGTTAGAGAAGCCTACGCCCATGTTCGCCTTAGATGGTAGTCATCTTCCCAGTATCAGATTTGAGACACTACCTTTAACCCTCACAGTATCTGGTAACCACAGTGAGACTATTTCTTTTTTGATTTTCCGTTCACCGTTTACACCTGTTGTTTTGGGTCATCCCTGGCTAGTATGTCATAATCCTTCTATTAATTGGTCTAGTAATTCTATCCTATCCTGGAACGTTTCTTGTCATGTGAAGTGTTTAATGTCTGCCATCCCTCCCGTTTCTTCTGTCCCTACTTCTCAGGAGGAACCTGGCGATTTGACAGGAGTGCCGGAGGAATATCATGATCTGCGCACGGTCTTCAGTCGGTCCCGAGCCAACTCCCTTCCTCCTCACCGGTCGTATGATTGTAGTATTGATCTCCTTCCGGGGACCACTCCTCCTCGAGGTAGACTATACTCTCTGTCGGCTCCCGAACGTAAGGCTCTCGAGGATTATTTGTCTGTGTCTCTTGACGCCGGTACCATAGTGCCTTCTTCCTCTCCGGCCGGGGCGGGGTTCTTTTTGTTAAGAAGAAGGACGGTACTCTGCGCCCCTGCGTGGATTATCGAGGGCTGAATGACATAACGGTTAAGAATCGTTATCCGCTTCCCCTTATGTCATCAGCCTTCGAGATTCTGCAGGGAGCCAGGTGCTTTACTAAGTTGGACCTTCGTAACGCTTACCATCTCGTGCGCATCAGAGAGGGGGACGAGTGGAAAACGGCGTTTAACACTCCGTTAGGGCATTTTGAGTACCGGGTTCTGCCGTTCGGTCTCGCCAATGCGCCAGCTGTTTTTCAGGCATTAGTTAATGATGTTCTGAGAGACATGCTGAACATCTTTGTTTTTGTCTATCTTGACGATATCCTGATTTTTTCTCCGTCACTCGAGATTCATGTTCAGCACGTTTGACGTGTTCTACAGCGCCTTTTAGAGAATTGTCTCTACGTAAAGGCTGAGAAGTGCTCTTTTCATGTCTCCTCCGTTACTTTTCTCGGTTCCGTTATTTCCGCTGAAGGCATTCAGATGGATTCCGCTAAGGTCTAAGCTGTCAGTGATTGGCCCGTTCCAAGGTCACGTGTCGAGTTGCAGCGCTTTTTAGGTTTCGCTAATTTCTATCGGCGTTTCATTCGTAATTTCGGTCAAGTTGCTGCCCCTCTCACAGCTCTTACTTCTGTCAAGACGTGTTTTAAGTGGTCCGGTTCCGCCCAGGGAGCTTTTGATCTTCTAAAAGAACGTTTTAAAGTCCGCTCCTATCCTCGTTACTCCTGACGTCACTAGACAATTCATTGTCGAGGTTGACGCTTCAGAGGTAGGCGTGGGAGCCATTCTATCCCAGCGCTTCCAGTCTGACGATAAGGTTCATCCTTGCGCTTATTTTTCTCATCGCCTGTCGCCATCTGAGCGCAACTATGATGTGGGTAACCGTGAACTGCTCGCCATCCGCTTAGCCCTAGGCGAATGGCGACAGTGGTTGGAGGGGGCGACCGTTCCTTTTGTCGTTTGGACAGACCATAAGAACCTTGAGTACATCCGTTCTGCCAAACGACTTAATGCCCGTCAAGCTCGTTGGGCGTTGTTTTTCGCTCGTTTCGAGTTTGTGATTTCTTACCGTCCGGGTAGCAAGAACACCAAGCCTGATGCCTTATCCCGTCTGTTTAGTTCTTCTGTGGCTTCTACTGATCCCGAGGGGATTCTTCCTTATGGGCGTGTTGTCGGGTTAACAGTCTGGAGAATTGAAAGACAGGTTAAGCAAGCACTCACGCACACTGCGTCGCCGCGCGCTTGTCCTAGTAACCTCCTTTTCGTTCCTGTTTCCACTCGTCTGGCTGTTCTTCAGTGGGCTCACTCTGCCAAGTTAGCTGGTCATCCCGGTGTTCGAGGCACTCTTGCGTCTATTCGCCAGCGCTTTTGGTGGCCGACTCAGGAGCGTGACACGCGCCGTTTCGTGGCTGCTTGTTCGGACTGCGCGCAGACTAAGTCGGGTAACTCTCCTCCTGCCGGTCGTCTCAGACCGCTCCCATTCCTTCTCGACCATGGTCTCACATCGCCTTAGACTTCATTACCGGTCTGCCTTTGTCTGCGGGGAAGACTGTGATTCTTACGGTTGTCGATAGGTTCTCTAAGGCGGCACATTTCATTCCCCTCGCTAAACTTCCTTCCGCTAAGGAGACGGCACAAATCATTATTGAGAATGTATTCAGAATTCATGGCCTCCCGTTAGACGCCGTTTCAGACAGAGGCCCGCAATTCACGTCACAGTTTTGGAGGGAGTTCTGTCGTTTAATTGGTGCGTCCGTCAGTCTCTCTTCCGGGTTTCATCCCCAGTCTAACGGTCAAGCAGAGAGGGCCAATCAGACGATTGGTCGCATACTACGCAGCCTTTCTTTCAGAAACCCTGCGTCTTGGGCAGAACAGCTCCCCTGGGCAGAATACGCTCACAATTCGCTTCCTTCGTCTGCTACCGGGTTATCTCCGTTTCAGAGTAGTCTGGGTTACCAGCCTCCTCTGTTCTCATCCCAGCTTGCCGAGTCCAGCGTTCCCTCCGCTCAAGCGTTTGTCCAACGTTGTGAGCGCACCTGGAGGAGGGTGAGGTCTGCACTTTGCCGTTACAGGGCACAGACGGTGAGAGCCGCCAATAAACGCAGGATTAAGAGTCCAAGGTATTGTTGCGGCCAGAGAGTGTGGCTTTCCACTCGCAACCTTCCTCTTACGACAGCTTCTCGTAAGTTGACTCCGCGGTTCATTGGTCCGTTCCGTGTCTCCCAGGTCGTCAATCCTGTCGCTGTGCGACTGCTTCTTCCGCGACATCTTCGTCGCGTCCATCCTGTCTTCCATGTCTCCTGTGTTAAGCCCTTTCTTCGCACCCCGTTCGTCTTCCCTCCCCCTCCCGTCCTTGTCGAGAGCGCACCTATTTACAAGGTACATAAGATCATGGACATGCGTTCTCGGGGACGGGGTCACCAATACTTAGTGGATTGGGAGGGTTACGGTCCTGAGGAGAGGAGTTGGGTTCCGTCTCGGGACGTGCTGGACCGTTCACTCATCGATGATTTCCTCCGTTGCCGCCAGGATTCCTCCTCGAGTGCGCCAGGAGGCGCTCGGTGAGTGGGGGGGTACTGTCATGTTTGTCATTTATTATCATGTCTTGTCCCTGTGCTCCCCATTCTATTCGTTTCCCTCTGCTGGTCTTATTAGGTTCTTTCCCTCTTTCTATCCCTCTCTCTCCCCCTCCCTCTCTCACTCTCTCGCTCTCTCTTCTCTCTATCGTTCCGTTCCTGCTCCCAGCTGTTCCTATTCCCCTAATCATCATTTAGTCTTCCCACACCTGTTCCCGATCCTTTCCCCTGATTAGAGTCCCTATTTCTTCCTTTGTGTTCCGTTCCTGTCCTGTCGGTTCCTTGTTTAGAATTCACCGTGCTGTGATTGTGTATCGCCCTGTCCTGTCGTGTTTTTGCCTTCATCAGATGCTGCGTGTGAGCAGGTGTCTCTGTCAGCTACGGCCTGCGCCTACCCGAAGCGACCTGCAGTCTGTGGCCGCTTCTCCTGTTATTCCCCTCTACAGACTAGAGGATTTCTGTTATTCCCTGTTTGGACATTTCCTGTTAAGGATTCAGGATTTGTCGTTTTCTGTTTGGACTTGAATAAACTCTGTTTCTGTTAAGTCGCTTTTGGGTCCTCTTTCACCTGCATGACAGATAGGCATGAGCTCTGCTTACTTTTTTGCGCAGGCTGTACTCCAATAGTCTCTCATTCACAATTTGACAAGCACTTGATAATGCCTCGAATTTCACTGCGATATCCCCTTTGTGGCCATTATGCACCCCAACAAAATCCATGCATTTTGCAGCCCGGAGTGCTGTGTAATCTGAAACGTTTCTCACTCACTCGGCTCTCCATCAGATCGGGTCTTTCTCACAGGCTTCACATACAAGTGAAGACAGACAAAGGCTACGGTTCAAACTCATAAAAGACACACCCTCGCCTTATGCCCTTGGGGGAATCCCAAGTAAAAACTAATGTAAATAAGTTAGACATTGTGCTACTAATGCACGTAACGGAACAAACACATCTCGTAAAAGTAATTATGTTGTTGTTTGGTTAGCTTCTGGAAATTGTAGAAATAAAAAAATGTTCCTTCTTCAGAAGTTCCAGCTAGGCAGGCTAATGTTATTTCGCTAATTAATTTGCTAGCTATCATACAGCAGGCATATACACTGCTCAAAAAAAATAAAGGGAACACTTAAACAACACAATGTAACACAAGTCAATCACTCTTCTGTGAAATCAAACTGTCCACTTAGGAAGCAACACCGATTGACAATAAATTTCACATGAAGTTGTGCAAATGGAATAGACAACAGGTGGAAATTATAGGCAATTAGCAAGACACCCCCAATAAAGGAGTGGTTCTGCAGGTGGTGACCACAGACCACTTCTCAGTTCCTATGCTTCCTGGCTGATGTTTAAGTCACTTTTGAATGCTGGCGGTGCTTTCACTCTAGTGGTAGCATGAGACGGAGTCTACAACCCACTCAGGTAGTGCAGCTCATCTGCCAGAGCCCTACAAAATAACCTCCAGCAGGCCACAAATGTGCATGTGTCTGCTCAAATGGTCAGAAACAGACTCCTTGAGGGAGGTATGAGGGCCCGACGTCCACAGGTGGGGGTTGTGCTTACAGCCCAACACCGTGCAGAATGTTTGGCATTTGCCAGAGAACACAGAGATTGGCAAATTCGCCACTGGCACCCTATGCTCTTCACAGATGAAAGCAGGTTCACACTGAGCACATATGAACGACGTGACAGGGTCTGGAGACACCGTGGAGAACGTTCTGCTGCCTGCAACATCCTCCAGCATGACCGGTTTGGCAGTGGGTCAGTCATGGTGTGGGGTGGCATTTCTTTGGGGGGCCGCACAGCCCTCCATGTGCTCGCCAGAGGTAGCCTGACTGCCATTAGGTACCGAGATGAGATCCTCAGACCCCTTGTGAGACCATATGCGGGTGCGGTTGGCCCTGGGTTCCTCCTAATGCAAGACAATGCTAGACCTCATGTGGCTGGAGTGTGTCAGCAGTTCCTGCAAGAGGAAGGCATTGATGCTATGGACTGGTCCGTCCGTTCCCCAGAACTGAATCCAATTGAGCACATCTGGGACATCGTGTCTCGCTCCATCCACCAACGCCACGTTGTACCACAGACTGTCATCAGGAGCATGCCCAGGCGTTGTAGGGAAGTCATACAGGCACGTGGAGGCCACACACCTCATTTTGACTTGTTTTAAGGACATTACATCAAAGTTGGATCAGCCTCCACGTGCCTGTATGACCTCCCTACAACGCCTGGGCATGCTCCCTACAACGCCTGGGCATGCTCCCACTGCAAGCAACTGCAAGTCCTAATTCATGCAACCAGTACACCCACACTACCACACACCCTCTGTTTACCTTGCCTGTGGTAGGATGAAGATCTGTGCCTATGGCTCCAGGCAACACATTCCTTTAAGGCTGGCCCGTTGTCTTGGTGACAGCCTGACAGGCTGGGTGGGGCAAGTGTTGCTTCAGTCTGCAGGTCATGGTACTGACTTGGGCTGTTGCAGTGACCGTATTACCACCACACCGGCGGTGACAAGTCATGAAGGCAGTCAAATTCCACATGACCATTTAGTAACAGTAATTAGCTTATCCAAGCTATGATGCTGCTGCTGGTCAATAGCAGCCTACCAAACTTTCTAACTGCCTGGTACTCAGCACTGTATTGTCCCTCTAATGTGTGTGGCCTCCACGTGCCTGTATGACCTCCCTACAACGCCTGGGCATGCTCTTGATTTTCCAGCATAATTTACAAATAAATTAATTTAAAAATCCTACAATGTGATTTTCTGGATTTTTTTTTCTCATTTTGTCTGTCATAGTTGAAGTGTACCTATGATGAAAATTACAGGCCACTCTCATCTTTCTAAGTGGGAGAACTTGCACAATTGGTGGCTGACGAAATACTTTTCTCCCCCACTGAACTTTAGGCTCTCCATGTGAGACTGGTACTCCTGCCATGCCCTGACTCAGGGATGGAGCAGTCGCGCTTAGTTATGGTGTCTGTGTGTGTGTGTATTGGGCTTTTTTCTCACATGTCATGGCACGCACCTCACACTATTTAACATAACACATCCCTTTTTTTGTTCTTCTGAACGCATCTCAAATGTACAGACCTATATCCATCCTGCCCTGCCTATCTAAAGTCTTTGAAAGATAAAACAGATCACTGACCATATCGAATCCCACCATACCTTCTCTGCTGTGCAATCCGGCTCCCGAGCCGGTCACGGGTGCACCTCAGCCACGCTCAAGGTACTAAACGATATCATAACCGCCATCGATAAAAGACAGTACTGTGCAGCCGTCTTCACCGACCTGGCCATGGCTTTCGACTCTGTCAATCACCGTATTCTTATCGGCCTTGGTTTTTCTAATGACTACCTCGCCTGGTTCCCCCAACTACTTTGCAGACAGAGCTCAGTGTGTCAAATCGGAGGGCATGTTGTCCAGACCTCTGGCAGTCTCTATGGGGGTACCACAGGGTTCAATTCTGTGCTAACTAACCTCTAAACGAGATTCAATGCCATACAACACTCCTTCCGTGCCTCCAACTGCTCTTAAACGCTAGTAAAACCAAATGCATGCTTTTCAACAGTTCGCTGCCCGCACCCGCCCGCCCGACTAGCATCACCACCCTGGACGGTTCCGACCTAGAATATGTGGAGAACTATAAATACCTAGTTGTCTGGCTAGACTGTAAACTCTCCTTCCAGACTCATATTAAACATCTCCAATCCAAAATCAAATCCAGAATCGGCTTTCTATTTTGCAATCGGCTTTCTATTTCACTCACGCTGCCAAACTTACCCTAGTAAAACTGACTATCCTACCAATCCTCGACTTTAGCGATGTCATCTACAAAATAGCTTCCAACACTCTACTCAGCAAACTGGATGCAGTCTATCACAGTGCCAGCCGTTTTGTTGTTATCAAATCACCTTACACCACCCACCACTGCGAACTGCATGCTCTAGTCGGCTGGCCCTCGCTACATATTCGTCGCCAGACCCACTGGCTCCAGGTCATCTATAAGTCTATGCTAGGTAAAGCTCCGCCTTATCTCAGTTCACGAAAACAACACCCACCCGTAGCACATGTTCCAGCAGGTTTGTCTCACTGATCAACACTAAAGCCAACACCTCATTTGGCCGCCTTAGCTTCCAGTTCTCTGCTGCCAGTGACTGGAACGAATTGCAAAAATCCCTCAAATTGGAGACTTATTTCCCTCACCAACTTTAAACATCAACTATCTGAGCAGCTAACCGATCACTACAGCTGTACATAGTCCATCTGTAAATAGCCCACCCATACGGTTTTTATTTTATTGACTTTTCTGCTCTTTTGCACACCATCTCTATTTGCACATCATAATCATCTGCTCATGTATCACTCCAGTGCTAATCTGCTAAAATTGTAATTATTTGCTCCTATGGCCTACTTATTGCCTACCTCCTCATGCCTTTTGCACACACTTATAGACTTTCTTTTTTCTACTGTGTCATTTACTTGTTTATTGTGTTATTGGCTTGTTTATTGTTTACTCCATGTGTAACTCTGTGTTGTTGTCACACTGCTTTGCTTTATCTTGGCCAGGTCGCCAAGATAAACCTGTTCTCAACTAGCTTACCTGGTTAAATAGGTGGAATAAAAAAATAAAAAAATTGCAGCCACATTATCTCCTCTTCAGATTAATTCACACACCTGAAGTCTCCCTTAGTCTCTACTGCCCAGGTATGTATTTGTGGTAATGACTGGGTAATAAAACTCTTCTGATAGACAGGGAGAGCCAGGGGAGCGGTATAATGTGAGACAACATCTCATCTCTACCATAGTACTGTCACGCCCTGGTCGAAGTATTTTGTGTTTATCTTCATTTATTTGGTCAGGCCAGGTTGTGACATGGGTTTTTGTATGTGGTGTGTATGTATTGGGATTGTAGCTTAGTGGGGTGTTCTAGTTAAGTCTATGGCTGTCTGAAGTGGTTCTCAATCAGAGGCAGGTGTTTATCGTATTTAGGTAGCCATATTCTTTGTGTGTTTCGTGGGTGATTGTCCTTAGTGTCCTTGTTCCTGTCTCTGTGTTAGTTTACACAAGTATAGGCTGTTTCGGTTTTCGTTACGTTCTTTGTTTTGTAGTGTTTGTATTGATTCGTGTTTTACATTTGTTTATTAAACATGGATCGCAATCTACACGCTGCACTTTGGTCCGACTCTCCTTCACCACAAGAGAACCATTACAAGTACTGCATACTACCCTGACCATAAATCTTCACACAGATTTACTTGTCTCACTTTGCCAACTGCAGGTTCTCTATCTATTATCCTTATCCCTTCTCTCCCTCTCGCTCTCTGTTACACTCTTACCAGCCAAAAAGAGATGTGTGCGGAGTTAAGTATTTTATACTGACAGTTAACAAGATGGCTTGGCATGGCCCACAGAATATTGTGTGGTATTTGTCCTTCATGCGTAAAGAATTTGAGTATGATCAGAGTAAGAAGTAGTCATATTGTGGATGTTCATGAGCTTGTGTGTGTGTCTGTATGTGTGAGAAAATGTTTGTGTATGTGTGCATGCGTTTGTGTGTGTGCGTGTGTCTGACCTCGGGGTCCGTAGGTGAGTCTATAGCCCTGGATCTGTGATGTGGGGGCATCCCAGCCCAGAGAGAGGGAGAAGAAACCAGCCTGGACTAGACGAAGACCAGACACCCCTGGTAGAGACTCTGTGAAACAAGGGATGGAGAATGGAGGGAGAGAGATAAAGGGAAGATGGAGGATAAGGATGATGAGAGGCGTATCCTATGAGGATGATGGTATGGCTTCACATGGAAGAATCACACATTGGGAATAAACGGGGGAGTATTTGAAGTGAGTGACTTAGGAAAGACATGTGGAGAGAGAGGATGATATGGCAAAGAAAGACTGTTGATATGGTTCTTCACTTCATTAGATTCATCCGCTAGATGTAGTTTACCATAGCGCACCTCGTTTTATTACAGGCGACAGGTTCAGTAAACATCACTGCATTCTTTACCAGAAAGTATGCTGGCCCTCTGAAGTCTTGTAGGTCGATTCATTGCTCTATTTTATCTATAAAGCTATCTTAGAAAAACTCCAACCATTCCTAACATAATTAACAACCTTCTGATGTAAAACTAACCATACCCGGTCTCAGGGTTGGCTAACTCTGGAAATCTCTTTCGTCTCTTCAGAGTTTGGTAAATCTGCTTTTAGTTTCTTTGCACCATGGAACAGAGTTCCATACAACTGGATGTACTGGTGCCTCTCAGGCAGTTCCACATGCTGATTGGCAGATGATGGAGGACCTCTTTGCTGAGAAGTGTGATTGTTTTTCTTAAGTTTGTTTGTAATTTTGCATATTTGTATTTTGTAAATTGTGTATATCAAAATCAAATCCAATACAACAGGTGTAGACCTTACCGTGAAATGCTTACTTACAAGCCCTTAACCAACCATGCTGAATATAAAAATTGTAAAAAGTGTTTTAAATAAGCTAAAGCAAGAAAATAAGTTACATTAAAATAACATTAAGAGGCTATATACAGGGGGCACCAGTACCAAGTAAATGTGCGGGGGTACAGGTTAGTTGAGGTATATGTACATGTAGATAGGGGTAAAGTGACTATGCGTAGACAATAAACAGTGAGTAGCAGCAGTGTTAAAAAAGGCTGGGTCAATGCAAATCATCCGGTTAGCCATTTGATGAACTGTTCAGCAGTCTTATGGCTCTGGGGTGTGGGCGGGGTAGAAGCTGTTAAGGAGCCTTTTGGACATGACGCTCCGGTACCGCTTGCCGTGTGGTAGCAGAGAAAACAGTCCATGACTAGGGTGACACCGCCTAGTATAGAGGTCCTGGATGGCAGGAAGCTTGGCCCCAGTGATGTACTGGATGGTACTCACTACCCTCTAGCGCCTTGCAGTTGGATGCTGAGCAGTTGCCATACCAAGTGGTGATGCAACCACTCAGGAGGCTCTCGCTGGTGCAGCTATATAACTTTTTGATGATCTGAGGACCCATGCCAAATTGTGTGATCACGCTGAACATTCACAAGCACGCACGACCAAACGGATTACCAGGACACATACTCAGAGCATGCACTGACCAACTGCCAAGTGTCTTCACTGACATTTTCAACCTCTCCTTGAAGGAGTCTGTAATACCTACATGTTTCAAGCAGACCAACCTAGTCCTTGTGACCAAGAACGCCAAGGTAACCTGGATAAAAGACTACCGCCCCATAGCCTGTAGCCAGGAAGTGCTTTAAAAGGCTGGTCATGGCTCACATCAACACCAACATCCCGGAAACTCTAGACCCACTACAATTTGCATACCACCCCAACAGATCCACAGAGGACGCAATCTCTATTGCACTCCACACTGGCCTTTCACACCTGGACAAAAGTAACACCTATGTGAGAATGCTGTTCTTTGACTACAGCTCAGTGTTCAACACCATACTGCCCTCAAAGCTCATCAATAAGCTAAGGACCATGGGACTAAACACCTACCTCTGCAACTGGATCCTGTACTTTCTGATGGGATGCCCCCAGGTGGTAAGGGTAGGCAACAGCACATCTGCAATGCTAATCCTCAACACGGGGGCCCCTCAGGGGTGCGCACTTAGTCCCCTCCTGTACTCCCTTTTCACCCACGACTGTGTGGCCCCACACGACTCCAACACCATCATCAAGTTTGCCGATCACACAACGGTGGTAGGCCTGATTACAGACAACGAAGAGAGCCTATAGGGAGGAGGTCAGAGACCTGACAGTGTGCTGCCAGGTCATCAACCTATCCCTCAACGTGAGCAAGACAAAAAAGCTGATTGTGGACTACAGGAAAAGGAGGGACGAGCAAGCCTCCATTCACATAGCGGGTAGAGAGCTTCAAATTCCTTGGCGTCCACATCCCTAACAAACTATGATGGTCCAAACACACCAAGACAGTTGTGAAGAGGTCATGACAATGCCTCTGTCCTACTTGACATACAGTTGAAGTTGGAAGTTTACATGCACCTTAGTCAAATACATTTAAACTCAGTTTTCCACAATTCCTGACATTTAATGCTAGTAAAATTTCACTGTCTTAGTTCAGTTAGGATCACCACTTTATTTTAAGAATGTGAAATGTCAGAATAATATAGTAGAGAGAATGTTTTACTTCAGATTTAATTTCTTTCATCACATTCCCAGTGGGTCAGAAGTTTACATACACTCAATTAGTATTTGGTAGCATTGACTTAAAAAATTGTTTAACTTGGGTCAAACGTTTCGGGTGGCCTTCCACAAGCTTCCCACAATAAGTTGGGTGAATTTTGGCCCATTCCTCCTGACAGAGCTGGTGTAACTGAGTCAGGTTTGTAGGCCTCCTTGCTCGCACACACTTTTTCAGTTCTGCCCACAAATGTTCTATTGGATTGAGGTCAGGGCTTTGTGATGGCCACTCCAATACCTTGACTTTGTTGTCCTTAAGCCATTTTGCAACCTCTTCGGAAGTATGCTTGCGGTCATTGTCCATTTGGAAGACCCATTTGTGACCAAGCTTTAACTTCCTGACTGACCTCTTGAGATGTTACATTAATATATCCACATCATTTTCTTTCCTCATGATGCCATTTATTTTGTGAAGTGCACCAGTCTCTCCTGCAGCAAAGTACCCACACAACACGATGCTGCCACCCCTGTGCTTCACGGTTGGGATGATGTTCTTCGGGTTGCAACCCTCCCCCTTTTTCCTCCAAACATAACGATGGTCATTATGCCCAAACAGTTCTATTTTTGTTGCATCAGACCAGAGGACATTTCTCCAAAAAGTACGATCTTTGTCCCCATGTGCAGTTGCAAACCGTAGTCTGGCTTTTTTATGGCGGTTTTGGAGCAGTGGCTTCTTCCTTGCTGAGCGGCCTTCCAGCTTATGTCAATATAGGACTCGTTTTTACTGTGGATATAGATGCTTTTGTACCCGTTTCCTCCAGTACTTCACATTGTCCTTTGCTGTTGTTCTGGGATTGATTTGCACTTTTCGAAACACCAAAATACGTTCATCTCTAGGAGACAGAATGCGTCTGTCGGCTGCGTGGTCCCATGGTGTTTATACTTGCGTACTATTGTTTGTACAGATGAACTTGGTACCTTTTGGCATTTGGAAATTGCCCCAAGGATGAACCAGACTTGTGGAGGTCTACAATTGTTTCTGAGGTCTTGGCTAATTTATTTTGATTTTCCCATGATGTCAAGCAAAGAGGCACTGAATTTGAAGGTAGGTCTTGAAATACATTCACAGACATCATTTGAGTCAATCAGAAGCTTCTAAAGCCATGACATCATTTTCTGGAATTTTTCAAGCTGTTTAAAGGCACAGTCAACTTAGTGTATGTAATCTTCTTTAGTGTATGTGAACAAAGTAGATGTCCTAATCTACTTGTCAAAACTATAGTTTGTTAACAAGAAATGTGTGGACTGATTGAAAAACATAGGTTGAAAAACCTAAGTGTATGTAAACTTCTGACTTCAACTATAGATAGTTTGTGTGTATGTATTGATATGTAGAATATGTGTGACTTAATAAAACATATGTAGTTCTGTCCTTGAGCTGTTCTTGTCTATTAATGTTCTGTATTATATCATGTTTCATGGTTTGTGTGGACCCCAAGAAGAGTAGCTGCTGCTTTTGCAACAGCTATTGTCACTCTCTCCTCTCTTCCCCACTTTCATCACCCCTCTTCCTCCATCTCTCTCTGTGTACTCACTTATTCGTGCTTTGGTTTCTAATTATCTCATCTCATCTCTCCTACCCCTCCCTCCCCTTTTCCCTCTGTCCCACCCTCTCTGTGTACTCACTGGTTCGTGACTTGGCAGAGACAGGCTCTCCCACACTGTTGGGGTATTGGGCGATGATCGTCACCAGGTAGTCTGTCCCTGACTTCAGCTCTCTGGCCACAAAGCTCCTCTGACCTGCAGACACTGTCTCCTGCAGGGGTAGACAGGGTGGGAGAGAGGGGTAAGTACAGAAGACAGGGGTGCATAGTTCTGGTTCACAAGAGGGCTGCAGTGTCAGCTGGTTTTTGACCAGATACTGGTTTATACCTGAGAAACTAGGTGTGTGTGCACTCTCTAGACAAACCTTATCACAAAGACATAAAAACTAGCATGACTAGTATTGCACTTGTGCACCTCTGACAAATGTCAACATTCAAAGCTCCTGCTGTAAATAGGTATTCAATGTCAAAACATAGCAACAAGTTTTGTCAAATCCATTGACCATTGACTAAAATACTTATTTTCCACCATCATTTGCAAATAAATTCATTAAAAAATCCTACAATGTGATTTTCTGGATTTTTTTTCTCATTTTGTCTGTCATAGTTGAAGCGTACCTATGATGAAAATTACAGGCCTCTCTCATCTTTTTATGTGGGAAAACTTGCACAATTGGTGGCTGACTAAATACTTTTTTGCCCCACTGTATGCCATTCATTATTATGGTCATGAATCATGATTACACACAAGCGCACACACAGTCACAGAAGGGGAATTTCACTGTTTTCCAGCCAACGTTTAATCTGCACAGACACAGAAACTCAATCAAACTCTAGATCCACCCATTAAAACATGTTCCTACTCAACCTAATCCCTCTCTGTCTCTCTGTCTGTCTTCCATGTAGCAGGCTCCCAAAACTACAATGTGCTATTAGAATCTGGGTCACATTTATAGTATGAGCTGCTGCCTGCTGCCCATCCCCTGAGTCATGAATGAGCACCACACCCCCCTACCCAACCAGCAGTGCTCACCTGACGCAGCTCCGCTGTAATTGGCTGGCCCAGGCCAGAAAGGGGTGTGTACTGCACCACATAGCCACTCACAGGCCCCCCTGCGGGAGTCCATCGGAACCTGAGCGAATCAGAGGTCTGGCTTGAGAACTGGAGGTTAGAGGGACCGGAGAAAGCCTCTGCCAGAAAAGAGAGAAAGAGATGGAGAGTGAAGACAATGAGGGAAATAAATATAGAGAGGTGATTTTAATTGTGTAATAGACAGTAATGTATTGTACTAAGCTGAATATGAGCTGAATATGTTCCAGTGTAATGTATGGCAGTGTGTCTTTACCATCGCTAGCATAGACTCCCCCTGAGCTGGAACACACACGTGGGCCCACCAGGGACAGCAGTGTGTTGAGCAGCTTAAAGTCCCCCACAAAGAATGTGTAGTCCCTCTGAGGAGGAGTGGCTATCAGAGCCAACTCCGTCTGGTCTGCACTCTTTATACCTGACAGACATAAACAACCAGTCAAATACTGTACACACACTATCAAGATATACCGCCTGAGGCTTGTGGTCGGGATTAATGAGTCAATGTGGCAAGTCAGACGGTATCGGTCTCAACCAACAGGTTCTGAGACAGCTTCTACCTCCAAGCCATAAAACTGCTGAATTAGCTAACCCTAGCTGGCTACCTGCACAGACCTGCTTGCTATTCACCTGCACCTTACGAGACTACTTGCACTGACTCTCAACACACCCAACCCATACACTCACACACACACAAACACACATGCACACTCATGGTCATCATTGCTGTTACTATTTATTTAAGCTGCTCAATCAAGTCACTATTCACTTTACTACTTGTAAATAACTGTCATAATTTACATAGCACATTCCATATTTGTACAACTTTGTGACTTACTTTTTAATATTTAGATTTTGTTATCTGACTGATATTCGACTTTGATTATTGTGATATTGATATTTGTACCTCACTGTTGAGGAGTGCTTGCAAGTAAGCATTTATTCTGTGCATGTGGGGATGCAGGTAGCCTAGTGGCAAGAGCGTGGGGCCAATAACCGAAAGGCTGCTGGATTGAATCCCCGAGCTGACAAGATAAAAATATGTTGTTCTGCCGCTGAACAAAGCAGTTAACCCACTGTTCCCCGGTAGGCTGTCATTGTAAATAAGAATGAGTTATTAACTGACTTGCCTAGTTAAATAAAGGTTCAATAATTTTTTTAACTTTCATTTGATTTGTCCTCCCAAACCTACCCACTGCAAACATCTCCACTCCCAGACTCCGCAGCTTCTGAGCTGGGTCCCTTACATTGTCTTGAGACTTTCCATCTGTGATCAGTATACAGACCTACATCAGAGAGAGAGAGGAATATGTCATGATCTGTCACAGGACAAAATATAGTCTGTCTTTCACTCCATTTTATCCCTCTGTCAGACCTTTGAGACGTTCCGGATGGAGGTGGGGTTGAAAAAGTTGTCAGCGACAAATTTGAGGCCGGCACCTGTGCGAGTGTTGCCACCCTTGTAGTTGAGGTTCTCCACAGCGCTGACCAGCTCAGTGCCATTCAGGTAGGTTGTGAAGGTGAACTCCACCCTGAATGGGACAAAACACACAACAATAAACTACTGCATTGCCTGGGGAAAAACATTCACCATTTTTAAGGGGGTAAAAAACTATTGGTAACAGACAAGAAAGAAAAGTCAAGTGTTAATGCGAAAGTATTGTACAAACATCATTTTTAGAAGAAACAAACATTACAGACAAGACTCTCAGTGTCTGACCTAGAGGTGTCGCTGTACTGCACGGCCCCGAAGCGGATCCCTGATTGGCCCACAGAGCTGGTAAAGGGCTTGACGATGCCAGCCATGAAGCCCTTGACCTGCAGGAAGTTGGCCCTGCCGATACTTGATGAGCCATCTATCAGGAAGACTATGTCTGCTGCTCCAACATTATTACACCTGCCTAAAGAGAGGTGCATTAGTGAGTCTCTGTATCTTAGCTCTGAGAGTTTAAAATGTGGGCTACAGTAGGGCAAGCTACCATGATGAAGCAAGTAGAGAGTTAGTGCAGACATACGTGCAGACATACATGCCAATTTATTCGGTACACCCATTTAGTACCGGGTCAGACCCTCCTTTGCCTTCAGAACAGCCTGAATTCTTCAGGGCATGGAAGCATTGCTCAATTGGTACCAAGGGACCTAACCTGTGCCAGGAAAACATTCCCCACACCATTACATGAGGGCATGGACTCATGCTGCTTACACCAAATCCTGACACTGCCATCAGTATGGCGCAACAGGAACCGGGATTCGTCAGACAAGGCAATGTTTTTCCACTCCTCAATTGTCCAGTCTTGGTGAGCACAAGTCCACTGGAGCCGCTTCTTGTTTTTAGCTGACAGAAGTGGAACCCGGTGTGGTTGTCTGCTGCAATAGCCCATCCGTGATAAGGACGAATGAGTTCTGCGATGCCATTCTGCACACCACTGTTGTATTATACCGTTATTTGCCTGTTTGTCGCTAACTTGCACGATTCTTGACACTCTCCTTCGACCTCTCATCAATGAGCTGTTTTCGGACTGCCGCTATCTGGATGTTTTTTGTTTGTCACAATATTGTCGGTAAACTCTAGACACTGTCGTGCATGAAAAGCCGAGGAGGCAAGACGTTTCTGTGATACTGGAACCGGTACGCCTGACACCGACGATCATACCAGGCTCAAAGTCGCTTAGTTCACTTGTCTTGCCCATTCTAATGTTAAATTGAAAAGTAATGCCTTGATGCATGTCTGTCTGATTTATATAGAATGCCACGGCCACATGGCTCACTGTCTGTAGGAGCGAACAATTTTTGTGAATGGGGTGGTGTACTTAATAAACTGGCCACTGAATGTATTGTGTGGCTTAGAATAGATAAAGTGTCTGAAGAAAGAATGAATACCCCTTGACTTATTCACATTTTGTTGTGTTACAGCCTGAATTCAAAATTGATTAAATCAATAAAAAACATCACACAACACCCCATAATGACAAAGTGAAACATGTTAGAAATGTTTGCAATGTTATCCACACCCCTGAGGTAATACATGTTAGAATCACCTTTGGCAGCAATTACAGATGTGAATCTTTCTGAGTATGTCTCTAAGAGCTTTGCACAACTGGATTGTACAATATTTGCACATTATTACTTAAAACATATTCTTCAAGCTCTGTCAAGTTGGTTGTTGATCATTGCTAGAGCCATTTTCAAGTCTTGGCGTAGATTTTCAAACCGATTTAAATCAAAACTGCAACTAGGCCACTCAGGAACATTCAATGTCGTCTTTGTAAGTAACTCCAGTGTAGATTTGGCCTTGTTTTTTTTCTTATTGTCTTATTTATTGTCCTGCTGAAAGGTGAGTTTGTCTCCCAGTGTCTGTTGGAAAGCAGACTGAACCAGCTTTTCCTCTAGGATTATGCCTGTGCTTAGCTGTATTCCGTTAAATTTTATCCTAAAAGATTCCCTAATGTTTGCCGATGACAAGCATACCCATAACATGATGCAGCCACCACCATGCTTGATAATATGAAGAGTGGTACTCTGATGTGTTGTGTTGGATTTGTATTCAGGACATAAAGTTAATTTCTTTGCCACATTTTTTGCAGTTTTACTTTAGTGCATTATTGCAAACAGGATGCATGTTTTGGAATATTTGCATTCTGTACAGGCTTCCTTCTTTTTGGCAACTGAGTTAGGAATGACACCTGCCACTTTGTAGTGACTGGGTGTATTGATACACCATCCAAAGCATAATTAATTAATTCACCATGTTCAAAGGGATATTCAATGTCTGTTTTTTTACCCATCTACCTTTGTGAGACATTGGAAAACCTCCCTGGTCTTTGTGGTTGAATCTGTATTTAAAATTCACTGATCGACTGAGGGAACTTATAGATAATTGTATGTGTGGGTTACAGAAATTAGGTAGTCATTCAAAATCATTCTAAACACTATTATTGCACACAGAGTGAGTCCATGCAACTTATTATGTGACTTGTTAAGAATATTTTTACTCCTGAAAGTATTTAGGCTTGCCCTAACCAAGTGGTTGAATATTTTTGAAAATTTCATCTTTCCAATTTGATTAATTTACAAATATTTCTAAAATATATAATTCCACTTTGACATCATGGCGTATTGTATAGAGGCCATTGACACTAAATCAAAATTGAATCCATTTTAAATTCAGGCTGTAACAACAAAATGTGGAAAAAGGTCAAAGGGTGTGAAAACTTTCTGAAGGCACTGTAGTTGTTCTACTGTAGGCAGAGGGTTAATTGTTTACCTTGGGCTTCGGCCGCGTGCACCGAGGACAGCAGGACAGCCACAGGGAAAACCCAGCTCCACATCTTCACAACCTGCACACAGACACACACAACTGTTACACTATATACATATCCACATACAAATGTACACTGTAGATACACACACACACACTGAGTTGCGAAATACACACATATACACACACTGAGTGTGGTTAGACGCTGAGCTGGCCCATAGTGTGTCGGTCCTTTAGTCAGTGAGGCCTCTGAGGGTCACAGAGTGTGGAGGGACACATTAGTCTACTGCCTGCCTTATTTCCCCTCACTTCACTACAAGGACCTCATCATGTCACTGAACAATGGGGCTAACTAAATAACATGCTCAGTGAAGAAAGGCCGTTTTCAACTACTCTTGTTAACATCATTGCTCTAAAGCAAGATGGCCCAATGTTCTTTATGGCCTTCTTTCCTTCTCTCCTCTCCTTCACCACCATGACTATCTCATATAGGGGCTGCTTCTTTCCACCACAAGGTTGCTCAAAAAGAGGCAAGGTGCTGCACAACAGAAGAGCTACTTCGAAAACAGATGCTGATCACTAGGGAACAACTCAAACTTGCTAACAAACATAGACATTCTTTCATAACTACTGTAGGCTACCAAAATTAAAATCAAACCATTAAATTACATGTGTTTACATTTATATATAGGCAGTACAGAGTAACAGAGGAAGAGAGGGCAGAGTATATGTATTGGTCTGTATAGTGAATCACCATCCAGCATCTGTAGGTGTTTACAGTAGCATAGTGTGTCACACTACTGAACAAGCTCAACCCATAGAGCAGGCTAAACATCAAGCTCTTCTGAGTCCTGCTACATAAAATAGGTCATGATGGGAATCCCACTTAACACACTCCTAAATACATTAAACTGGAAACCACTTGAAGCTCACACTGAATTACTTTGTGTAGTATAACAAATAACTAAGTCCTTACAAACACACACACACGGGGTTAGGAGTAACTGTTACATGTAATCAGTCACATGTAATCTGATTGCAAAAACACTGTAACTGTAATCAGTTATGTTACAAGCAAAAATATTACAGATTACAGATACTTGTGAAAAACTAGATGATTACTTGTTGGATTATTTTGAAATTCAGAAACGATGTTGCGGAAAAATACATTTATGACACTTTTCTGTTTTCGCATTGACATTTAAAACAGTTGAGCTTGACAGCCGTTTTGCACTTCTTCACTATGGTTTTAGTCAACAATCTAGCAAGAGGGCAATATTTTATTTAGGATAGTGGCATCTTCCCTAGAAAGCTATGACCTTTGGCTTTCACTTGGAATTGTTAATTTATGTCTGTGAAAAAGTACACAATAAAAGTATAATAAAGACATATACAAATATGATTCATACTTTATAATATGTCCATATATAGTTACAATTTGTTTTAGGAACATCTGCCCACAATATTTCGGCATCTTTACCAAATAAATCATGACATAGTGATAGTCACTAATGATCATCTGTTAAATTTTTAAACCAACATTTGGGGCATTTAAACAGTGTGCATCCCTCCTATAAACAAGAAGAGATGGGCTATGTAAAGGGCTCGAGTTTGTCGTTCTGAGCATATGCAATGTGTCTGCCTCCGACGTATAACAAATGTTTGACTTCCACACCTCTTCACTTATTTTAGGTTTAAGGATGTGTGTAGGTCACATTCTTTATCGTAGAGCTATGGAAGTTATGTATTTAGACCTGCCTGCTTGAGACAAATTCAGCGATTGCTTTGCAATGTCTGTGCTGTGAAGCAATCGAGATGGATTTTTTGTAAGGGCCGCCCCTTTGAGCTAATGTTGCAGGGAAGTGAAATAAATGGATGTAATGATGTAGCCAACCACCAGAGGATTTTGGCATGGTCCTAGGAAGGTCTGGGTGGCTGTCTTCTGACTTATAAAATGGTGGGAAATCAATAAAATAAGTAATGTAAACATAAAAAAACATGTTTATGTAATTAACTTAAAATGCAATAAAACACAGACACTGGACAGAAGAACTCTGCCTAGAAGGCCACCATCCCGGAATCGCCTCTTCACTGGTGGTTGAGACATTGAGACTGGTGTTTTGCGGGTACTTTTTAATGAAGCTGCCAGTTGAGGACTTGTGAGGCGTCTGTTTCCCAAACTAGACACTAATGTACTTATCCTCTTGCTCAGTTGTACACCTGGGTCTCCCACTCCTTTTTCTATTCTGGTTAGAGACGGTTTGTACTTGGCAATTTCTTGCATGGAATAGCCTTCATTTCTCAGAACAAGAATAGACTGAGTTTCAGAAGAAAGGTCTTTGTTTCTGGCCATTTTGAGCCTGTAATCAAACCCACAAATGCTGATGCTCCAGATACTCCACTAGTCTAAAGAAGGTCAGTTTTATTGCTACTTTAATTACCACAACAGTTTTCAGCTGTGCTAACACAATTCCAAAATGGTTTTCTAATGATCAATAAGACTTAAAATGATGAACTTGAATTAGCTAACACAACGTTCCATTGGAACACAGGAGTGATGGTTGCTGATAATGGGTCTCTGTACTAAAGGTCGACCGATTAAATCGGAATGGCCGATTAATTAGGGGCGATTTCAAGTTTTCATAACAATCGGATATCGGTATTTTTGGACACCGATTTGGCCGACAAGTCAGTTAAGAACACATTCTTATTTTCAATGACGGCCTAGGATCGGTGGGTTAACTGCCTTGTTCAGGGGCAGAATGACAGATTTTTACCTTGTCAGCTCGGGGATTCAATCTTGCAACCTTACAGTTAACTAGTCCAACACTCTAAGCACCTGATTACATTGCACTCCAGCTAGCATTAAACTTATCATATAAAAATCAATCAATCATAATTACTAGTTAACTAAACATGGTTGATGATATTACTAGTTTATCTAGCGTGTCCTGCGTATTCGTGAAAAAGGACTGTCGTTGCTCCATTGGCGTAACCATAAACATCAATGCCTTTCTTAAAATCAATACAGAGAAGTATATATTTTTAAACCTGCATATTTAGCTAAAATAAATCCAGGTTAGCAGGCAATATTAACCAGGTGAAATTGTGTCACTTCTCTTGCTTTCATTGCACGCAGAGTCAGTGTATATGCAACAGTTTGGGCCGCCTAATTTGCCAGAATTTTACGTAATTATGACATAACATTGAAGGTTGTGCAATGTAACAGGCATATTTAGACTTATGGACAGTCTGATGGCCTTGAGGCCTGTACTGACCTCGCCTTCTGGATGATAGCAGGGTGAACAGGCCGTGGCTCGGGTGGTTGATGTCTTTTTGGCCTTCCTGTGACATCGGGTGCTGTAGATGTCCTGAAGAGCAGGCAGTGTGCCCCTGGTGATGCATTGGTCAGACCGCACCACCCCCTTGAGAGCTCTGCGGCTGTGGGCCGTGCAGTTGCCGTACAAGGCGGTGATACAGCCCGACATGATGCTCACTATTGTGCATCTGTAACAGTTTGTGAGGGCCGTAGGGGCCAGGCTAAATTTCTTCAGCCTTCTTCACCACACTGTCTGTGTGGGTGGACCATTTCAGATTGTCAGTGATGTGTACTGTGAAACTTGAAGCTTTTCACCTTCTCCACTGTGGTCCCGTCGATGTGGATAGGGGCACACTCCCTCTACTGTTTCCTGAAGTCCACGACCAGCTCCTTCGTTTTGTTGACTTTGAGGGAGAGGTTATTTACCTGGCACCACTTCACCAGGGCCCTCAACTCCTCCATGTAGGCTGTCTCGTCATTGTTGTTAATCAGGCCTACTACTGTCGTGCCGTCTGCAAACTTGATGATTGAGTTAGAGGCTTACGTGTCCACGCAGTCACGGGTGAACAGGGAGTACAGGAGGGGGCTAAGCACGCACACTTGTGGTGCCCCTGTGTTGAGTATCAGCGAAGGAGGTGTTGTTTCCTACCTTCACTACCTGAGAGCGGCCCGTCGGGAAGTCCAGGACCCAGTTGCACAGGGTGGGGTTCAGACCCAGGGCCCTGAGCTTAATGATGACCTTGGAGTGTACTATGGTGTTGAATGCTGAGCTATAGTCAATGAACAGCCTTCTTACATAGGTATTCCTCTTGTCCAGTTGGGATAGGGCAGTGTGCAGTGCGATGGCGATTGCATCGTCTGTAGATTTATTGGGAAGTTATGCAAATTGAAGTGGGTCTAGGAAGTCAAGTTAAGGTAGAGGTGATATGATCCTTAACTAGCCTCTCAAAGCACTTCATGATGACAGAGTGAGTGCTACGGGGCAATAGTCATTTAGTTCAGTTACATTTGCTTTCCTGGGTACAGGAACAATGGGGGACATTTTGAATCAAGTGGGGACAGCAGACTGTGATAGAGGGAGATTAAATGTCAGTAAACACTCCAGCCAACTGGTCTGCGCATGCTCTGAGGACGCGGCTAGGAATGCGGTTTGGGCCGGCAGCCTTGCGAGGGTTAACGCGCTTAAATGTCTTACTCATGTTGGCCACAGAGAGCGAGAGCCCACAGTCCTTGGGAGCGGGCAGCAAGTCGGTGGCAATGTGTTTACTTTGTCCGGGAGCAAGATGTCGGTGTCTACGACGTGGCTGGTTTTCCCTTTGTAATCCAAGATTGTCTGTAGTCCCTGCAACATATGTCTCGTGTCTGAGCTGTTGAATTGCGACTCCACTCTGAATAACTACACTGTTTGTATTAAACCATATTCTAAGTCACCTTTCCATGGTTAAATGCGGTGGTTGGTGCTTTCAGTTTTGCGTGAAAGCTGCCATCACTTTTTGGTTTGGGTAGGTTTTAATAGTCACAGTGGAAACAACATCCACTATATACTTCCTGATGAACTCAGTCACCATGTCTGTGTATATGTCAATGTTATTCTCAGAGGCTACCCGGAGCACATCCCAGTCCGAATGATCTAAGCAATCTTGAAGCATTGATTCCGATTGGTCAGACCAGTTGAATAGGCGTTGAATAGGCAATACCTTTACATTAGTTCTACCTGAGTGAGTCTGACCATAAGTCAGAGACCACTATGATGACACACCAAATGCATTTGATGGATAATTTTTGTCTTCTTCTAATGACCCTTAAAGGGAGAGTAATTCAAAAGTAACAGAAAATAATCTGATTATGTTACTGATAATGGGTAATGCAAAAGTTGCGTTACTGATTACAATTTTGGACTGGAACTAGTAACTGTAATGGATTACATTTACAATAGAAAGTAACCTATCCAACCCTGTGCACACACGCACACAGTATCAAGATATACAGCCTGTGGCTTGTGGTCGGGAAGAATGAGTCAATGTCTTACTCATCCTATCGTTCACTATAAATAGACAAGCACACCTGCCCCCGGCAAGGGTGGAATTTACATATTTGAATAAGTTTAGATTAAGTTCAGTTTTCTACATAGAAAACTAGGAAAGAGGAGAAGGAATCTCTCAGTATCTAACACAAAGTCACCCTGTTTCTGTTTGTGAAAGTGCAAATGTTTGTTCTGGTATGTATATACACTGAAGAACTCGGGCTGCTCTTCTTGTATCTCAACAATCGACAGCTGGACAAATTTCGAAACATACAAGATATTACAGCGCATTCAGACCACTTGACTTTTTCCACATTTTGTAACATTACAGCCTTATTCTAAAATGTATTAATTTAATTGTTTTCATCATCAAAAACAAGTTTTTACAAATGTATTAAAAATAAAAAAAACATAAATACCTTATTTACATAAGCATTCAGAAACTTTGCTAGGAGACTCGAAACTGAGCTCAGGTGCATCCTGTTCCCATTGATCATCATTGAGATGCTTCTAAAACTTCATTGGAATCCACCTGTGGTATATTCAATTGATTGGACATGATTTGGAAAGCCACACACCTGTCTATAAGGTCCCACACTTGACAGTGCGTGTCAGAGCAAAAACCAAGCCATGAGGTTGAAGGAATTGTCCGTAGAGCGCAGACACAGGATTGTGTCGAGGCACAGAATGCAACGCCCGGCCAAACTGAGCAATGGGGGGAGAAGGGCCTTGGTCAGGGAGCTCCAGAGTTCCTGTTAGGGAAAACATTCCAGAAGGAAAACCATCTCTGCATCAATCCACCAATCAGGCATTTATGGTAGAGTGGTTAGACAGAAGCCACTCCTCAGTAAAAGGCACATGACAGCCCGCTTGGAGTTTGCCAAAAGTCACCTACAGGACTCTCTGGTCAATTAAACCAAGATTGAACTCTTTGGCCTGAATGCCAAGCGTCTGGAGGAAATCTGGCACCATCCCCACGGTGAAGCATGGTGGTAGCAGCATCATGCTGTGGGGATGTTTTTCAGTGGCAGGGACTGGGAGACTAGTCAGGATTGAGAGGACGATGAACGGAGCAAAGTACAGAGAGATCCTTGATGAAAACTTGCTTCCGAGGGCTCAGGACCTCAGACTGGGGCAAAGGTTCACCTTCCAACAGGACAATGACCCTAAGCACACAGCCAAGACAACACAGGAGTGGCTTCGGGGCAAGTCTCTGAATGTCCTTAAGTGGCCCAGCCAGAGCCCGGACTTGAACCCGATCAAACATCTCTGGAGACCTGAAAATAGCTGTGCAGCGATGCTCCCCATCCAACCTGACAGAGCATGACAGGATCTGCAGAGAAGAATGGGAGAAACTCCCCAAATACAGGTGTGTAAAGCTTGTAGCGTCATAACCAAGAAGACTCAAGGCTGTAATAGCTGCCAAAGGTTCTTGAACAAAGTACTGAGTAAATGGTCTAAATACTTATGTAAATGTGATATCTGTTTTAATTTGTTTATTTATACCTCTTTTTGCTTTGTCATTATGGGCTATTGTGTGTATATTGATGAGGGGGAAAACTATTTAATTCACTGTAGAATAAGGCTGTAACATAACAAAATGTGGAAAACCTGTTTTTGCTTTGTCATTATGGGCTATTGTGTGTATATTGATGAGGAAGTATAAATTGAATCCATTGTGGAATAAGGCTGTAACGTAACAAAATGTTGAAAAAGTCAAGGGGCCTGAATACTTTCCGAATGCACAATAGCTTTAGAGCTAAACCCAAATGGCTACTTATCACTGTTCAGTTCAATAAAAGGTCCATAGCAGATGGAATAATACTAAAATGTGAATACATCAATTAGTCTGTGTTTTTATTTTTCAGAGCAGGGGAGCAGGGAAAAAAACAACCACTTTAGAGAATTGTCTTGAGGGCAGAAACGCATAATGCGTCTTAAATGTTAGTTCCCCTTGTATGATTTAAAAATGACAGAAACAACATTCCTTTAACGTTTTGACTAAAAAAACAGCATCCAACATATTTAATGAATTGAAACCCCAGACAGATTGACTTCATCTATATAGGTTCCTCACCCATAAAATTAAATTGCTCACAATTGCTCAAATACAAACCAAATCCACCCTCATACTATTCATGCTATTCCTTTTATATTCAAAGTAATGGAACTGTCTGACCACAGCCTATTTACAGAAACCGTTATGACAAGACCATTACCATTAACGATAAAGATAAGACATGTCTTTTAGATCTTAATTTACAACGGAAACACTATACGTCAATGACAGTTAAGTAAAATAAAACACCAGCTGGAAAGTACACAGTTGTGCACAAACTGGTTGAATCAATGTTGTTTCATATTAAAATGTCATCAACTATTTTGTGAGGGTGAAATTTCAACCACAGGATTATGTCATCCTTGTAACAAATTTTCAGCTTAGATAAACCTCGTATAAAATAGTTGAATTTGTACCTTTGAAACAATGTCAGATCTTCAATGTTATATCCACTATCAGAAAAACTCTATAGGATGGGCAGCACCTCCTACTGGAGTTGATTGATCTACAGCTACTAATTTGGTCTCCCAATGTGGGTTTTAACCAAGCGCGGAATAGCTTTGATATTTGTCACTGACTACTACCATTGTGTTACCATGACAATGCTTATTGAGAGATCAGTTAATAACTAAATTACTCCTGAGGCGCTGACCTGTTGCACCCTCTATAACCACTGTGATTATTATTTGACCCTGCTGGTCATCTATGAACGTTTGAATATCTTGGCCAAGTACTGTTATAATCTCCACCCGGCACAGCCAGAAGAGGACTGGCCACCCCTCAGAGCCTGGTTCCTTCCTAGGTTTCTTCCTAGGTTCCTGCCTTTCTAGCGAGTTTTTCCTAGCCACCGTGCTTCTACATCTGCATTGCTTGCTGTTTGGGGTTTTAGGCTGGGTTTCTATGTAGCACTTTGTGACTTCGGCTGATGTAAAAAGGGCTTCATAAATATATTTGATTGAATTTGATTGATTATGGCATGCCTAAATAAGTTCAGGAGTAAAAATGTACTTAGGAAGTCACAAAATAAGTGGCATGGACTCACTCTGTTTGCAATAATAGTGTTTAAAATTATTTTTTAATGACTACCTCATCCATTACCTCACACATACAATTATCTGTAAGGTCCTTCGGTCGAGCAGTGAATTTCAAACACAGATTCAACCACAAAGACCAGGGAGGCTTTCCAATGCCTCGCAAAGAAGGGCACATATTAGTAGATGTGTAAAACTTGAGATACAAAGATACAGGGATTCTTAACTCAGTTACCGGAGAGGAAGGAAACTGCTCAGAGATTTCACCATGAGGCCAATGGCAAATTTTAAAACAGGTATAGAGTTTAATGGCTGTGATAAGAGAAAACTGAGGATGGATCAACAACATTGTAATTACTCCACAATACTAACCTAAATGGCAGAGTGAAAAGAAGAAAGCCTGTACACAATAGCAAACATTCCAAAACATGCATCCTGTTTAGGATAAGACACTAAAGTAAAACTGCAAAAAGTGTGGCAAAGAATATTTGAGCTGTTCTTGACATAATATGGACTTGGGTCTTTTACCAAATAAGGCTATCTACTGTATACCACCCCTACCTTGTCACAACACAACTGATTGGCTCAAACATGGATGTCATAAGGTGAATGCACCAATTTGTGAGTCGCTCTGAATAAGAGCGTCTGCTAAATGACTTAAATGTAAATGTAAATGTAATTAAGGAAATAAATTCCACAAATTAACTTTGAACAAGGCACACCTGTTAATTGAAATGCATTCCAGGTGACTACCTCATGAAGCTGGTTGAGAGAATGCCAGGAGTGTGCAAAGCTCTCATCAAGGCAAAGGGTGGCTACTTTGAAGAATGTCAAATATAAAATATATTTTGATTTGTTTTTGGTTACTGCATGAACACATATATGTTAGTTCGTAGTTTTGATGTCTTCACTATTATTCTACAATGTAGAAAATAGTGCAAATAAAGAAAAACCCTGGAATGAGTAAGTGTGTCCAAACTTTTGACTGGTACTGTATAATCCACATTTCCACAGTCAAATGTTGCAGTGTGGTAAATATCCTATAAAGTGCCTTTAAGTGGTCTGTCTCGTGCTTTCTCTCCCCTCTCAGTTGATATTCCAGCTTCTCTCCTTATTTGGCTCGCCACCCTTTCTCTCTCTCTCTGTCTGCCTCTCATTCTCTCATGGTTTCATCTTCTGTGACAGCACCTGTCCTTCTGTGACAGCATCTGTCCTTCTAATGTACATCACATTATTATCATTACCTACAACCAAAATGAGTCAAACCTCTAATTTGGGACATACAGTGCATTTGGAAAGTATTCAGTATTTTTTCCACATTTTGTTACGTTACAGCCTTATTCTAAAATTAAATATTTTTTTCACCTCATCAATCTACACACAATACCCCATAATGACAAAGCGAAAACAGGTTTAGAAATTTGAGCAAATATAGCGGGAAAAAATGAAATATCACAGTTACATAAGTATTCAGACCCTTTGCTCAGTACTTTGTTGAAGCACTTTGGCAGCGATTACATTCTTGAGTCTTCTTGGGTATGACGTTACAAGCTTGGCACACCCTGTATTTGGGGAGTTTCTCCAATTCTTCTCCACAAATCTTCTCAAGCTCTATCAGGTTGGATAGGTAACATCGCTGCACAGCTATTTTCAGGTCTCTCCAGAGGTGTTCGATCGGGTACAAACCGAGCGCGGACTGGGCCACAAGGACATTCAAAGACTTGTCCCGAAGCCACTCTTGTGTTCTCTTGGCTGTGTGCTTAGGGTCAATGTCCTGTTGGAAGGTAAACCTTTGCCCCAATCTGAAGTCCTGAGCCCTCTGGAGCAGGTTTAGCAAGGATCTATCTGTACTTTGCACAGTTCATCTTTCCCTCGATCCTAAATAGTCTCCCAGTCCATGCTGCTGAAAAACATCCCCACAGTATGATGCAGCCACTACCATTCTTCACCGTAGGGATGGTGCCTAGTTTCCTCCAGACGTGACGCTTGGCATTCAGGCCAAAGAGTTCAATCTTAGCTTCATCAGACCAGAGAATCTTGTTTTTCATGGTCTGAGCGTCATTTATGCCACTTTTGGCTAACTCCAAGCGGGCTGTCATGTGCCTTTTACTGAGGAGTGGCTTCTGTCTAGCCACTGTACGATACAAGCCTGATTGGTGGAGTGCTGCAGAGATGGTTTTCCTTCTGGAAGATTCTCCCATCTCCAAAGATTAACTCTGGAGCTCTGTCGGAGTGACCATCGGGTGCTTGGTCACCTCCCTGACCAAGGCCCTTCTCCCCCAATTGCTCAGTTTTGCAGGGCGGCCAGCTCTAGGAAGAATATTGGTGGTTACAAACTTGTTCCATTTAAAAATGATGGAGGCCACTGTGGTTTGGGGACCTTCAATGATGTAGACATTTTTTGGTACTCTTCCCCAGATCTGTGCCTCGACACAATCCTGTCTCGTCGCTCTAAGAACAATTCCTTCGACCTCATGGCTTGGTTTTTGCTCTGCCATGCACTGTCAAGTGTGGGATTTTATATAGACAGGTGTGTGCCATTCCAAATCATGTCCAATCAATTGAATTTCAAGATTGATCAATGGTAAAAGGATGCACCTGAGCTCAAATTTCTAGTCTTTTCTAGTCTCATAGCAAAGGGTCTGGATACTTATGTAAACATTTGCAGAAATGACTAAAAACCTGTTTTCACTTTGTCATTATGGGGTATTGTGTGTAGATTGATGAGGATGTTTTATTTATTTAATCAATTTCAGAGTAAGGCTGTAACGTAACAAAATGTGGAAAAAGTCAAGTGGTCTGAATACATTTAGAATACATTACGATTGCACTGTATGCTGTTTAATAGACAAATGAAACAACTTCTAGACAAATTAAACAACTTCTTTGCTTGCTTTGAGGACAATGTAGTGCCACTGACACGGCCCTCTCCTTCACCGTGGCCAACGTGAGTAAAACGTTTAAACATGTTAACCCTCGCAAGGATGCCTGCCCAGACGGCATCCCTAGCCGTGTCCTCAGAGCATGCGCAGACCATTTGTCTGGAGTGTTTATGGACATATTCAATCAATCCCTATCCCAGTCTGCTGTTCCCACATGCTTCAAGAGGGACACCATTGTTCCTGTACCTAAGAAAGTGAAGGTAAATGAGCTAAACGACTATCGCCCCGTAGCACTCACTTCCGTCATCATGAAGTGCTTTGAGAGACTCGTCAAGGATCATATCACCTCCACCCTACCTGACACTCTAGACCCACTCCAATTTGCTTACCGCCCCAATAGGTCCACAGACGATGCAATCCCAATCACACTGCCCTAACCCATTAGGACAAGAGGCATACATGTGTAAGAATGCTGTTCATCGATTACAGCTCAGCATTTTAACACCATATTACCGTCCAAACTAGTTATTAAGTTTGAGACCCTCGGTCTCGACCCCGCCCTGTGCAACTGGGGTCCTGGACATTCTGACGGGCCGCCCCCACCCCGCTGATCCTCAACACAGGGCCCCTACAAGGGTACGTTCTCAGCCCTCTACTGTACTCCCTGTTCACCCATGGCTGCGTGGCCATGCACGCCTCCAACTCAATCATCAAGTTTGCAGTGGTAGGCTTGATTACCAACAACAACGAGACAGCCTACAGGGAGGAGGTGAGGGCCATCGGAGTGTGGTGTCAGGAAAATAACCTCACACTCAACGTTATCAAAACAAAGGAGATGATTGTGGACTTCAGGAAACAGCAGAGGGAGCAGACCCCTATCCACATAGACGGGACAGTAGTGGACAAGGTGGAAAGTTTTAACCTCAAGAGGCCGAAGAAATTAGGCTTTTCACCGAAAACACTCAAACTTCTACAGATGCACAGTCGAGTGCATCCTGTCGGGCTGTATCACCGCCTAGTACGGCAACTGCTCCGCCCACAACCGCAAGGCTCTCCAAAGGGTAGTGAGGTCTGCACAACGCATCATCGGGGGCAAACTACCTGCCCTCCAGGACACCTACACCACCCGATGTCACGGGAAGGCCAAAAAGATCCTCAAGGACAACAACCACCCAAGCCACTGCCTGTTCACCCCGTTATCATCCAGAAGGCGAGGTCAGTACAGGTGCATCAAAGCTGGGATCGAGAGACTGAAAAACAGCTTCTATCTCAAGGCCATCAGACTGTTAAACAGCCATCACTAACATTGAGTGGCTGCTGCCAACATATGGTCACAATCTCTAGCTACTTTAATAATAATAAAAATTGGATGTAATAAATGTATCACTAGTCACTTTAAACAATGCTACTTTATTGAATGTTAACATACCTTACATTACTCATCTCATATGTATATATTCTACTCTTTACCATCTACTGAATCTTGCCTATGCCGCACGGCCATCGCTCATCCATATATTAATATGTACATATTGTTATTCATTCCTTCACACTTGTAGTTGTTGTGAAATTGTTAAATTACCTGTTAGATATTACTGCACGGTCGGAACTAGAAGCACAAGCATTCTGCTACACTCGCATTAACGTCTGCTAACCATGTGTATGTGACCAATACAATTTGATTTGATTTGATATGAAATGTAGCCTATCTGAAATGAGCGGTTCTTAAATTCACCTTTTCATGTTTATTAAAATACTTGTATTTAAATCATATAGTTTGGTTTCTATACTTCAAAACAAAATGGTAGGTCCAGGTAGTCACAAAAATAGATCAATTGTGATTTTAATGAATGGAGCAAATTCGGAGTGGAAGTCTTATTCCTGTGAGCGAGGAAGATCGTTTTTTAGCGGAGCGGTTGGAAAGTAGGTGGAGCTTCGGAGCACCGCTCATGGAGCAGGATTTCTGACCGCTCAACTCCGCTCACATACTGTAGTCTGCTATGGGCTGACTTAATAGACCACTGACTGACTGAACTGTGCTGCTTGGAGGCAGGGGATGAGAGAGGCCAAGGCAGGGGTGAGAGAGTCCGAGGCTGGGTGAGAGAGAATGAGAGCAACAGAGAGAGACAGAGGCAGAGGGGTATTAGAGTAATGCTGGGACTATACCAATATCACGATACTCGTTAGTAGAGTGGCAAGGAAATAAAACAAAAAAGAAGATTTAACTTCTTAAGAAAACAGCCCTAATGTTGGAAACAAACATCATTATGTTGTCATCCAGAGTCACATTTATTTATTTTCCAAGCTATAGCGCACAATATTTTACATAAAGCAGGTTTTTAAAGGACAAAAGTTCGGTCTGTTTCGTATTTTCATTTATGCCCTTCGGAAAAAATATTGTGATACCGTTATCGTCCCGGTCGGAATAAAGTGAGAGAGTCTGAGTAAAAGATGGAAAGAAATTAACGAGAAAGGGAAAGAGATCGTGGAGAAAAGAAGAGAGTGAGACAAAGTAAGGAGGCAGTGAACACACACTGAACTTTCTCATAAGAGAGCAGCTGAGGCATGGAGGTAGTACAGACAGTGAGAGATGCCATTCTCCTGGGGGGGCCGCAAGCCGTCTCATAGTGACAGAGAGGACTGTTGTGTAACTGCAAGGTTCCCTTGGCGTGACATAAGCACAGGGACAGAGGAGGACAGAGAGGAGGGGGGGGGGGGTGTCATAGTCAATTATACAACTATTTCTCTCACTGGTGAGTTTTTGTGTAGGCCTAAGTGTTCTGTACAGTGTACAGTGGGTGACACAGCATTTGCCCCTATCTGTGACGGGAGCAATGTTATAAAGAGCAGCTCTACTGTCGGCCTATCTGTCTGAGTTCAAGAACTTGACAGGACGACCCAGTCAATGATCTTTAACCTCTAACCCCCAGGGCAAGTGTTGCACCTATCACCTTGGTCTGGAATGCACTAGCCTCAAGCTTGATCATGTCCACACTCTCTTATTAGCCAAGCAAAACAAAGAGACTCCATTTTGATCAATTGTCTTAGAGAAGTTCATAACCCTGCTTGCACAAGCTCCCAACATGCCCCTGGGGAGGAAGATGTAGCAAATGAATAGTGTCAGTGACTTCATGAACCTCAAGCTTGAAGACTTTGTACTTGTAAGACATTTTTAAGTTTCTGCATTTCTTTAAACTCTTTTAAGTTTCCCTGTCTCTAGTGCATCTTTACCTGTCTCACTGCAAGAACATCTGCTCTAATGAGTCACTTTCCCCACATAGACACAGAGAAAGGACCGAGACAAACATACAAAGAGACTCTTTCCTCTACAGATTATGGCCTTTGTCTTGTTCATATTCCATGAGACATTAACAACCACTTAAGATCCAGCCTTTCGATATCAAACCCTAAACCCACATAAAAACATGAGTCACATCAGTTCCATACCACTGTCTAGACCTCCCCAACCTCCATACAGACCTTTTAATAACCTCTGCTTTACCTCATTTTTCTTCTGAAGCTCCCTGAAGACAATAGAGATTCAGCTCCCTGACAAAACCAAGATGGACTCACACATGAAAGACAGTAACCAACAGCAGCCTTCCCTTCCACAGATGGAGCACTTGGTAACAGTCCAGATCTCAACACAATGCAGCCAAGAAGAGCACCATGCCAGAAGCAGCAAATAAACCATGAATGAGGAGAACAAAAAAAGAAGGATAGAGGAAAGAGGGGTGATGGTGAAGGCTGAGAGGATGAGAGAGAGAGAAAAACAACTATTGAGAGAAGGTAAGGAGGAAAACCAGACACTTCGGAGAAGGAGGAGAACTGGGTGTCAATCACTGTGGCGATGGGGAACTGGGTGTCAATCACTGTGGCGATGGGGAACTGGGTGACAATCACTGTGGCGATGGGGAACTGGGTGTCAATCACTGTGGCGATGGGGAACTGGGTGTCAATCACTGTGGCGATGGGGAACTGGGTGACAATCACTGTGGCGATGGGGAACTGGGTGACAATCACTGTGGCGATGGGGGAGGTAGAAAGAAACTGCAAAAAGCAAAACCCACAGTAAATTCACAACAGCTCACAGAGGGATGGAATGAGGGAAAGATAGAGCGAGAGAAAGAAAGAAAGCTCATGGGAGAGAGGAATATATAGAAAGTGAGATGGAGAGAGAGAGGGAGAAAAAATTGAAAGATGAGGGAACAAACAGAGGGAGAGGAAGGGCTTTGCACTGCCAATTAAAGTTCTCATTGGATCTGGCAGACATATAACTACAGGATGTAGTGCTAGTCTCTTTGATGTGCTGGAATTGGAAAGTCCATTCAGCAGCTTAACAAATAATAGTCCAGCACAACAAAGAGACAAGCACAGTATAAATGGTATGAGTCAGAAAGCACCACCCTGCCCTTAGCAAGAGTTTTATTATGTCAGAGGAAGCTTCAGCCACACACATCCCATCCATCCCACACCTGCCTAGCTGGCTGGGCTGAGTCACACTGGCCCACCTGAGAACAAAACTCTGCCAACATATAGCCCTAGGTCTGGCTGTAGTTCCCCCTACTATTACTTAGACAGGGTGGATTGAGCCTGCTGCCTAGCTCCATTACCCCCAGCCGGATATATATCGGCTACAATTGATTTACCTTTGTAAATAAATTTCTTGAAATAAACGCCATTGACACCAGTTCCCAACGTGAAGGCCGTCAATCAGTGTGAAATCTCTTATTTTGAAGACTTTTTACAGAGTGTGAAATGTGTAATATTGCAAGCAGACCACCATAGACCCTGTACCCAAGAACACTAAGGTAACCTGCTTAAATGACTACCGACCCGTAGCACTCACGTCTGCAGCCATGAAATACTTTGAAAGGCTGGTCATGGCTCACATCAACACCATTATCCCAGGAACCCTAGACCCACTCCAATTTGCATACCGCACCGACAGATCCACAGATGATGCAATCTCTATTGCACTCCACACTGCCCTTTCCCACCTGGAAAAAAGGAACTCCTATGTGAGAATGCTCTTCATTGACTACAGGCTCAGCGTTCAACTCCATAGTTCCCTCAAAGCTCATCACTAAGCTAAGGACCATGGGACTAAACACCTCCCTCTGCAACTGGATCCTGGACTTCCTGATGGGCCGCACCCAAGTGGTAAGGGTAGATAACAACACATACACTATGCTGATCCTCAACACAGGGCCCCACAGGGGTGTGTGCTCAGTCCCCTCTTTGTACTCCCTGTTCACTCATGACTCCAACATCATCATTAAATTTGCTGATGACACAACAGTGGTAGTCCTGATCACTGACAACAATAAGCCTATAGGGAAGAGGTCAGAGACCTGACAGTGTGGTGCAAGGACAACAACCTTTCCCTCAATGTGATCGAGACTAAGGAGATGATTGTGGACTACAGTGGAGCAGGTTGAGAGCTTCAAGCTTCCTGCCATCCAGGACCTCTATACCAGGCGGTGTCAGAGATAGGCCCTAAACATTGTCAAAGACTCCAGCCATCCTAGTCATAGACTGTTCTCTCTGTTACCGCATGGCAAGCAGTACCGGTGCGCCACATTTAGGTCAATGAGGCTTCTAAACAGCTTCTTTTTTTGTGCCATTCAGCCCACTGAGGTATTATAAGTATAATAGTATAATTCTGACACAAATTTACATTCAAAGAACAAGTGAGACAGATTCCCACCTTCTTTTTCACAGAAAACACAGATATCATCAATAGCCACACATTTGGATATCATAGAATTACATGGATATATCTTGTATAAAATGTTGAAGTGCACTTCCTTAACCCTGTTTGGTGTACAATATTTGTCAGGCCTTAACCATGCATTTTTCCCGACAATGTCAGGAATAAGCGTGTTCCAGAAAAACTTTCCTCTCGGTGTAAGTTGGTTTTGTGAATGAAGAGTTTGTCTTATATATTTATTACGACAAGATTTCTCAAGTAAGCCCACGCCTTCCAATCTGAGTTCTGGATAAACTTTGTGATCATTATCAAAGCTAAGATGAGTTTTCATTAGTGTAGTTAGACCACTGGGAACGACTTTGATAACAGAAATAAACTCTCTGAAAGGTATTGGAAACTATTTCAATGTTATAAATTGTTCATATGTGAGAATATTACCCTTGTTGTTGAAAACATCAAAAACAAAGTCCATATTCCTCTCATGCCAGCTGGGGTAGAACAATGACTTATTCCTTACAGTTATGTCTTAATTATTCCACAAAAGAGCTTTATGTGGAGAAAAATTGTGCAGGAAACATATTTACCAGGCCATTAAAGCTTGTTGGTGAAACCTAGCCAATTTAGCAGGTAATATTTCAGGAATATAATTACTTTTCAGTCAAATTTGAAGACCTCCTGACTTATTAAACACATTATTGAATCAGTAATGATCAAACATCTTATCTTGAAAGTGTTATTTATATCAACAAAATCCAACACTTCTAGACTGCCTTCAGCTCTTTTGTTAGAAAGTACTGACTTTTTTAGTTTGTGAGACTTATTTTTCCAGATGAAGTCAAGAAAGGTCTTATTGATCTCTTTACAAGTAGAAGGATTTAATGAAGGGTACACAAAACAAGACAGTCCCTCTGCCTTGGACAGAAGTACCCTCCCAAGTATAGAAAGATCTCTTTGTAGCCAATTATTGAATATATTTTTGGTTTTCTTAATTTTAGGAGAGAAATTCAAATGTTGTCTGACTAGGTGGTTTTTTGACAGATGTATTCCTAAATATTTAACACAGTACTTCACATGAATATTTTCTATTTATTTATCATCAGAGTCAAATAAACATAAGATTTCACATTTAGAAACATTCAGCATTAATCCTGATGCAATAGAAAAGGCAGTTATAGCATTAAGGGCAACCTGGTCTTTGTCTCTTAAGAAAAGAGTAGTATCATCAGCCAGTTGGGAAATTTTGATTTCTTTGTTAAAAATGGTTAAGCCATACAAATTTGCATTATTCAGAATACCTAAAGATAGAAGTTCCACAACCAAAATGAATAAAAATGGCAAAATTGGGCATCCCTGTCGTACACTTCTGTTGATATTGAATCTTTTGGAAGTATTAAGGTTTAGTAACACATAACTATTTATATCTTTGTAAAACATCCGAATTACTTCGACAAAATTTTCAACCAAATCCAAAAGATTTAAGAGACCTAAAGAGAAATTAATGTTCAATTGTGTCAAAGGCTTTACAGTAGTCCAAAAATAATACAACCGCATCTGAGTCAATTGCATCTGAATAATCTATAAGGTCCAGACTAAACGAATGTTAGAGCTTATGTGACGGCCCTTCATAAATCCTGTTTGAGTCTCATTTATTATGGTATCTATCCCTTTCTTTAATCTTTTGGTGTAAACCAGAGCAATCAATTTGTAATCAATATTTAATCAAGTCATTTAATCTCCAATTGTCAATGAGACAAGGGTCTTTATCGAGCTTCGGAATCAATTAAATAAGGCCCTGTTTCATAGTAGAGACCATTTCCCCACTTTTAATGCAATCTTGAAACATATTAAAAATCGGGTCTTCTATTAACTCCCAAAACTGTCTATAGAATTCAACTGAGAGGCCATCAGGGCCAGGTGATTTCAACTGACAGGCCATCAGGGCCAGGATATTTCTCTTTTTTCATTGAATTCAGAACCTCTCTAATTTCTTCAATTGACACAGGTGAATCGCAAAATGAGTGGAAATCATCCTAAATTACAGGGACATAATTCTGAATGTGGCAAATGTAGCTTTCACAACCATCTTCCTGAAATTGAGAGCTGTAAAGGTTTTCATAAAAGGAATTGACAAATTATGATATTGTAATGGGATCTTTGCATAAAACATCATTAAATTTGAGTCAGTTATAGATTTTCTTTTATAGTTTCTCTTTTCAAGTGCAAAAAAAGTAACTAGTGTTTCTTTCCCCCTCTTCAATCCATTTAGCTCTTGACCTTGCAAAGGCACCCTTCCCAGATCTGTGTAAAGCTGTTCCAATTCTAGCTGTAAAGACTTGAATACAGACTCCTCTTCTTCAGACAGATTATCTTTCTTTAGAAAACTGTCAAGCTTGCTCATCGTCCCTTTTTCTCTAAGGTTCTTTAATCGCATCAGCTCTTTGGCGTGTTTAATGGCTACCACTCTGGACTTTATATTTGAAAAATTCCCATCTACTTCCATGACCCAAGTCTTTTCTTGCAACAATATCTTTAGCTAACGATTTGATGTTTTCAATGAGAGTAGTATCTTTAAGAAGTGTGTTGTTTAATTTCCAATATCCTCGAGAACCTTTTGATTTTTTAGTAGCTTGTACATTCAGGGAAATCAAGTGTTGATCAGAAAAGGGAGCCAACTGATGATCTACATCTATAACAAATTGTAACAAAAAAGGGGAAATTGGGAATAAATCTATTCTAGATTTACGTGACAAAGTTTTGTTGGTCCAAGTATAACCCTTTGCATCTGGATTGAAATAAGCCAGGCATCCTCAACACAGAGATCCTTGCATAATGTAGTGATAATATTGCTACAATATATATTGAGGGCTTTTACTCGTTCTAGGAGGAAAACGATCAGCAGATGCATCAGGTGTTTCATTAAAATCCCCTGAAATAATTAGAAAAGCCTCTGAGTATTTGCGCTAGCACTCTGTGCACACAGGGAGCAGTGCGAGCAGTGACGTCGTCAGCATGTCATCCAAAAACATGACATACATTGGATGACTGTAAAATGTTAATATCTTCGGCTGTGAGTGCTGGAAAACAAAATCGGCCTCAGCGACAATTATTTGAACAATTTAATGGATGTTTTGTGCATAAAGGTGATGACTAAAGTGTCTTATTAGCAATTTCCAAATCTGATTTATCTATGTGGCCATTTATGGAAATTGTCTTTCTGTTAAAATGCAGTACCAAAACAAAACTGTAGGAGCAGTCAGAACCGTGTTTCTAGATCGGAACCTTGGCCCCTTAATTCAGACACATTCAGCAATATGGCTCGCTTGATGTGCAATCGAGACAGAGTTCCGATTGAGAAACAGACCAAGCAGACCTGGCCATGGTTTGGGGTTAGAGAAGTGAAACATTCTTCCTTGGTTGTTAATTTTCTCAAAATCTAAAAGGCACGACCTAGATAGTAGTTGAATATGTTATTACTCCAACCTTGTGAAAGTGACAAACTGACAAGTTATAATTATAGTCAAAATCAATATTATATTGAAGGTTTGCCTTTGATTTGACGGCCTAAACATGCGCAGTTCGGTGCGAGAAGACTATTGGAGGTGTTTCTGCGCATGAGTTTAGTTAGCCAACATCGCCATGACATCGCCTACAAAGCATGGGATTTCTATTGGATAATCAGTTTCTGCCTATCTTCATACTGTACGGTCATTGATTGGAAGTTTTCTATAGGAATATGTGGATGACATCAACGCTATCACTATCTACTAGTTTTAATATCTATGGGTAACTAGTGACGACAACATTTTAGAGGCTATTAAGGATGCGCTGATGGTCATGTGTGACCAGCTTTAATGTGGTCCTAGGCCGCTAGCTGTCTGGATCCACACTGACAACCCATTTAGCCCAGTTACGATTCAATTAAATCGTCAGAAATCACACTTTATAATCAAATTGATTAATACAAACTATTTGAGCAACTTTTAAAACAAAAATGGATGGTCAAGACTTTCCACAACTTTGCGCCTGAGAGGCACCTTTTGGCAACTACACTAACATTTCGGCAATTCCTCCTTAATTGGATCAATAAATCATCGTTTCCTTTATCAGTGACATGGAGCAAATCCCCGGTGAAGCTGGACGCGTAGACCTAACCGTCTGCACTCTGCAGAGCATCCCAGCTCACAACGGACGGCAACGACCTCACCTGACAACGGTTCAAATCCGAAATCACCTTTCCACTTGTAGCATAATAATCCACCCGTGGCTCCCTGTTCTGTCTCCAAACTACTGGGAGTTATTCAATTAATAAGTAAAACTGTATATTTACTCTGTCACTCCAGTCCCTTGTCAGATAGCCGCCTCTGCTGCATAACGTTTATGAAGAGTATCGTGGCGCATCCCAGGTCCCGCGAAGCGATAATCAAAGTCGTGTTTAATTTAACTGTAACACAGGCAGACTCGTTGGCTCAGGTTGGGCAGTACTGTAAGTCCAGACTTGTTCGTTTGCCTGAAGGAGAGTTCCCTCGTTTTCCTTTTATTTTTTTCAGTCTCATTTTCTCTCTCTCCCTCCCAGTCCCGACCTGGGATTGCAAGCTCTACCCGCCCATGTCAGCAGCAGCCAATGGCGCGAAGACCTCGTGTGTTCATGAAATATTTGCAGCTATACCTTTATCAGGTAAGAACCCGAAGTATAAGCCTCTTATTATAGCTCAACGGTATAGGCTAACCCAGAGATTGTTTTCCTATTGATATTTATGTCTCAGAGTCAGAGTTTTGCACTAGGCATATGGGATGACACTATGCTGAAGGAAGTGAAGATACATTTAAAACAGAAAAGAAGAGATAAGGCCCAGCATAGTTTGTTTGGAAGGGGGAAAAAAAGTTCATATAGATTGGAGGATGGGAGGAAGAAGATGATACAGCATGAGATCACTGCCTGCCTGTCTTATCTGTCAGACACACAGCTAATTGTTTTGATTTGGATGGTTTTTATGACCATGTAGTAAGGATGTGGAAGGTGTACTCTTACAAGTGCTAAGTATGTTTGAGATGGGTTGACATGGGTCAGAGTAGTGCTTGACAGACATGTGCATATTTATGCACATCAGTCAGGGGAGGGGTGTTTGTGGGCATGCATGTGTGTGGGTGCATGTGTGCCAGCAAGAAGGGGGAAACTGTGCTGTGCAGATGTACATGTCTGACTTTCTTGAAGCAGTCAAACGAATTAAAACCATAACCATACCACAGTCATGAAAACACATTCCAGTTCAGGACTGGACTCTGCATGTTCTACTAAGGCTGCTGCTTTAGGTTGTGGTTGGAGGCAGGAGCATAGGCACAGGTGGGTGGTGCGGGTGGGTGGCCCCACCGCACCCACTGGGGAGCTAGGCAGTGTTCCAAACTAGACATTATTTGTCTTTTTATATAACTTCTCTTTTTATATAAATATGCAAACACCATCAGATAGAATGCATAGCGAGCAGTGCACTGGGTTAGTTAGATTTGATTAAATATAACAGAACAGATTAAATAGAATGACATTTTCTCTCATGGGATGGGTTGCCAAAAATAACTGAAAGCCACACCTGCATTAAGCCACGAATATGATTGAATTGAGGCATATGTCACTGTGCTTCTATGGGTATATGCACCATGCCACTGCCTACTTCCTTTGATCATTTAGCAAACAAGACAGCTCATAATCCAGTGCCTTTATCACAGTCAACTAGGGCTGGGCGATATGTACTAAAAATCATATCTAGATTTTTTCAAATTTATGGGCAATTCACGATATATATCTATAAGTTTTCTTTTAATAAGCTTTGTTGCACAATTCAAGTTCAATACACTGCATTTAAAACAGTCATGAATAAAATATAATTAATTCAGGGCTTGTGAAATTATATCCTGGCAAAATATAAGCTTTCCACAACCATAAAACGCATTCATATTTTAGTTATTTTATCAAAATAGTTTAACCTGTTTTTTTGTTGTTGCAATAATCATTGATCTGGCTTTCAATTCTGTCTATGAAATTCCCTTTTTGTAAAAAAAAAAATATTAAAAAAATCAGAACCATGCACAGTAATGGTTTTCTTGCGGTGAAGGAGAGGCGGACCAAAATGCAGCGTGGTGGTTATTCATGGTTCTTTAATAAAGACACTATACATGAATAAACTAACAAAACAAGAAATGTGAAAAACCAAAACAGCCCTATCTGGTGCAAACACAGAGACAGGAACAATCACCCACAAACACACAGTGAAACCCAGGCTACCTAAGTATGATTCTCAATCAGAGACAACTAATGACACCTGCCTCTGATTGAGAACCATACTAGGCCGAAACATAGAAATACCCAAATCATAGAAAAACAAACCCACCCCAACTCACGCCCTGACCATACTAAAGAATGACAAAACAAAGGAAATAAAGGTTAGAACGTGACATGCAAATCCACTAATAATGACCAACTTCTGGTAGTGGGCATTGTAGAAAATGAACACTCTCTCAAGCACAAGCCTACATGCTAGTGAGTAGCCAGCTAATCTTTATACACTGAGTATACCAAACATTAGGAACACATTCTGAATATTGAGTTGCATTTTTCTTTGTATCAACTTTTACCAGATCTATTGTGTTATATTCTCCTACATTCCTTCCACATTTCCACAAACTTCAAAGTGTTTCCTTTCAAATGGTACCAAGAATATGAATATCCTTGCTTCAGGGCCTGAATTACAGGCAGTTAGAGTTGGTTATGACATTTTACGTGAAAATTTTAAAAAATGCCGCAAATCCTTAAGAGGTTAAATCTTTTGTCTTGCCTATTCACCCTCTGAATGGCACACATACACAATCCATGTCTCAATAGTCTCAAGGCTTAAATCCTTCATTAGCCTGTCTCTTCCCCTTCATCTGTTCTACACTGATTGAAGTGGATTTAACAAGTGTCATCAATAAGGGATCATAGCATGCACCTGGATTCAATGTCATGGAAAAAGCAGGTGTTCTTAAAGTGTTGTATACTCAGTGTATATTTGAGTATTAATTAACCTTAAAAATGCTAACATTTCTCTCAGCCACATGACAAAATGTGTAGAAAAGTATGAGATGAGCTATGACACTGTACATGTTTCTCTCTGCTCCATGGCAAAATGTGTAGAATACAGTGGTGCTCGGTGCCATTTAAGATGAGTGAGGATTATTTATTTTTTATGAGCATGGCCTTATTTCTATTACAGCATATTGGATGACTGTCATTCATATTCCGTTCATCTAACTCAATGTAACATCTATAGGTTTAGGCTACTACATGATAGTCACATTTTCCCTGTACCCATCTTGAGGTTGCTATGAAAGTTTATAACGTTGGCGCACAGGTCGAGAGAATTTTGAGTAATCAAGGTGACAGACAGTGACACATTCAATACACATTCTTGCCTGCATCTAGCTTATCTAGGATGTAATCATTAGTTCAACAGTTGCAAATTAGAGTTTCTATTGGTAAAATGCAGGTATAATTATCCCCGTTTGTTCAGTTTGCTTCCGTTTTAGAAACGTTTTTCAACAGAATCAGCGGAATGAATCATACGCAAACACAGTTCACTTTCATAGCACACACATAAAAACAGCATGATCACTTTGCTCATTGTATATATAATTCCTTCTCGCAAATATCTACGCAATCTCCTTCTCTCACTCTTGTGGACAACACGTCAGCTCTGTGTGATCAAGCGAATAAACCTTTCCAAGCTTTAGCTTCAAATCATGGCTGCTAACCGCCTCACACAGCCTACATCTTTGTCACATCATAGTCAGCATAGCTACTAGAACTAACGCGTTAGTAAACCCGCTACAATCATGCAGTAAAGTGTGCAGTCAGAAAGCAGTTTAGCAGATACACATGCTTGCCCTGATGGCAATAAATTAATAAAACCAAAAGCTTAACTTGGAAGAGTTCCAGTATTGGATAGCCATAGCTAGCTAGCTAACTTAACATCCCTCTCTGCACTGCTTCTTGACACAATGCTCGCTTAACCCAGTAGCCAGTTGCACCAATGTGTTGGAGGAAACACCGTACACCTGGCAACTGTGTCAGCGTGCATTGCGCCCAGCCCGCCACAGGAGTTGCAAGTGCGCAATGTGACAAGTATAACCCGGCCGGACAAATCAATCAATCAATCAAATTTTATTTATATAGCCCTTCGTACATCAGCTGATATCTCAAAGTGCTGTACAGAAACCCAGCCCAAAACCGCAAACGGCAAGCAATGCAGGTGTAGAAGCACAGTGGCTAGGAAAAACTCCCTAGAAAGGCCAAAACCTAGGAAGAAACCTAGAGAGGAACCAGGCTATGTGGGGTGGCCAGTCCTCTTCTGGCTGTGCCGGGTGGAGATTATAACAGAACATGGCCAAGATGTTCAAATGTTCATAAATGACCAGCATGGTCGAATAATAATAAGGCAGAACAGTTGAAACTGGAGCAGCAGCACAGTCAGGTGGACTGGGGACAGCAAGGAGTCATCATGTCAGGTAGTCCTGGGGCACGGTCCTAGGGCTCAGGTCCTCCGAGAGAGAGAAAGAAAGAGAGAATTAGAGAGAGCATATTTTAATTTTTTTAAATTTTACCTTTATTTAACCAGGCAAGTCAGTTAAGAACATATTCTTATTTTCAATGACGGCCTGGGAACAGTGGGTTAACTGCCTGTTCAGGGGCAGAACGACAGATTTGTACCTTGTCAGCTCGGGGGTTTGAACTCGCAACCTTCCGGTTACTAGTCCAACGCTCTAACCACTAGGCGGGGTGGCGGCCAAGATGTTCAGATGTTCATAAATGACCAGCATGGTCGAATAATAGTAAGGCAGAACAGTTGAAACTGGAGAAACCATCCCCTAACCCAGACGACCCTGGGCCAATTGTGCGTCGCAACACAGCTTGGGATCGAACCAGGATCTGTAGTGACGCAGCTAGCACGATGCAGTGCCTTAGACCGCTGTGCCACTCGTTAGGCTCATAACATTCCTCTCTGTTTGAGCCGGTAAGCTATACTAGCTAGCTGCATTCGCTACCTAAATGAACGTAAACAAATCTTTCTCTCTCTCTCTCGCTCTTGCTTATCTTTAATTTTGGATTAAATTGATTTGTTCAAAATGGTTCAACTATTGTTTTTCTCTCTCTATGTCAACTACTCACCACTTTTTATGCACTGCAGTGCTAGCTGTAGCTAATGTTTTCAGTTCTAGATTCATTCTATGATCCTTTGATTGGGTGGACAACATGTCAATTCATGCCACAAGAGCAACGATGGGTTGGAGGACATCCTCCCAAAGTTGTCATAATTACTCTGTAAGTCTATGGAAGGGGGTGGGAGCCATGAGCCTCCTAGATTTTCTGTTGAAGTCTTTCTACTCAGATGAGGACAGATGCTAGCTGTCCTCCAGCTACACTATTGTGCTACCCTACAGAGTGCTGCTGAGGCTACTGTAGATCTTCATTGCAAAACAGTGTGTTTTAATCAATAATTTGGTGACGTGACTATATTTAGTTTAGTTTTATCTAACAAGGATGTCTTTTTTAATGTTTGACTATTTAAATGTATAAGAAATTCGCTGAGGAGGATGGTCATCCCCTTCCTCCTCTGAGGAGCCTCCACTGGTAGAATAGCAGGAAATTAGCTATAAAACAGCAACATAATCTCTTAGCCTCATGGAAAAATGTGTAGAATAGCATGAGATTATCTATAAAACTGCACAGTGTTCTCTTTGCCCCTTGGAAAAATGTGTAAAATTGCAGGAAGTTAGTCTGGTTGGAGGAGACAGAAACAAGGGGACTGACTGGGTATGCTGTGGTTGTTATGCCCCTCTGCCTTCCTAAATGCTACTACTCCCTATACCAGTCATACAGTCACTTTCTCATGACCCAAGTCAGGCTTTTAATTGCGTAGTTACTCCCTCCAGTGACTTACAATCAATAAAAGAGATGAATCCATAGTAAAAAACTAGGATTACAAAGAATGACCAACACACACACACTACAGAGTATTATTATTACACGTGTGATAAACAAAGAGGAACCATTTCAACCATGCTGCATTTACACAACCAGGACAGGTTGGGATGCATAAACATTCTATTCTTTTACTTTGATCAGACAATTATTAAGTAATTACCCAAGAGCCAGGCTATCTCCCACTGCCTGATTAGCATAACTGTTGTTGTTATTGTCTGCATGTTCCTCTTCCTCTTTCTTCTTAAATGCCACAGGAAAAGGGCCAGACTGGGGGGGATTGAAGAGAGAGCCGAGTGTAAAAAATGTTATGGAAGATGGGGAAAATGTGTCATAGACCTGTGTATAATACATGGCCTGGCTTAGTGGTTTAGCATTCCTGACCATTTAGTCAATTAAATGTTCTTATCCGATGGTCAACTTGATGTGCCAGTACATTGTGTACTACTAGGGCAAGAATAGAGCAATGCAAGGGGACATATTTTTACCAACATCCTCTCACCTAGGATGTATGAAGACAGGAGGATAGATCAGGCAGGACAAGAAAGAGATTGGCAACAAAATACATAAACTGTGTGTATAAAGGCCACATCACGCTGCTTGCTTAATGAGTACCATTTCCTCACGATTTGGCCAATATCTGACACAAACTTGGGATATCTGCCTTGCTAGCACACAAGACCGCCCTCCTGAAGCGTCTTACCAGTCGGTGCCATGCCAAAAGCTAGTTATTTGTGCAGGTTGAGACACTAGGGTGCATATGAGCTAAATAAATAAATACATAAATACCAGTATGGGGATGAGGTAGGTAGATAGATGGGCTGTTTACAGATGGGCTATGTACAGGTGCAGTGATCTGTGAGCTGCTCTGACAGCTGGTGCTTAAAGCTAGTGAGGGAGATGTGAGTCTCCAGCTTCAGAGATTTTTGCAATTCGTTCCAGTCATGGGCAGCAGAGAACTGGAAGGAAAGATGACCAAAGGAGGAATTGGCTTTGGGGGTGACCAGTGAGATATACCTGCTGGAGCGCGTGCTACGAGTGGGTGCTGCTATGGTGACCAGTGAGCTGAGATAAGGCGGGGCTTTACCTAGCAGAGACTTGTAGATAACCTTTAGCCAGTGGGTTTGGCGACGAGTATGAAGCGAGGGCCAACCAATGAGATCATACAGGTCGCAATGGTGGGTAGTGTATGGGGCTTTGGTGACAAAACGGATGGCACTGTGATAGACTGCATCCAGTTTGTTGAGTAGAATGTTGGAGGCTATTTTACATCACCGAAGTCGAGGATCGGTAGGATGGTCAGTTTTACGAGGGTATGTTTGGCAGCGTGAGTGAAGGATGCTTTGTTGCGATATAGGAAGCCGATTCTAGATTTCATTTTGGATTGGAGATGCTTAATGTGAATCTGGAAGGAGAGTTTACAGTCTAACCAGACACTCAGGTATTTGTAGTTGTCCACGTATTCTAAGTCAGTGCCGTCCAGAGTAGTGATGCTGGACGGGCGAGCAGGTGCGGGCAGTGATCGATTGAATAGCATGCATTTAGTTTTACTTGCGTTTAAGAGCAGTTGGAGGCCACGGAAGGAGAGTTGTAATGGCATTGAAGCTCGTCTGGAGGTTAGTTAACACAGTGTCCAAGGAGGGGCCAGAAGTATACAGAATGGTGTCGTCTGCGTAGAGGTGGATCAGAGAATCACCAGCAGCAAGAGCAACATCATTGATGTATACAGAAAAGAGAGTCGGCCCGAGAATTGAACCCTGTGGCACACCCATAGAGACTGTCAGAGGTCCGGACAACAGGCCCTCCGATTTGACACACTGAACTCTATCAGAGAAGTAGTTGGTAAACCAGGCGAAGCAATCATTTGAGAAACTAAGGCTGTCAAGAATGTTGTGATTGACAGAGTCGAAAGCCTTGGCCAGGTCGATGAATACGGCTGCACAGTAATGCCTCTTATCGATGGCGGTTATGATGTTGTTTAGAACCTTGAGCATGGCTGAGGTACACTCATGACCAGCTCTGAAACCAGATTGCATAGCGGAGAAGGTATGGTGGGATTCGAAATGGTCAGTGATCTGTTTGTTAACTTGGCTTTCGAAGACCTTAGAAAGACAGGGTAGGATAGATATAGGTCTGTAGCAGTTTGGGTCTAGAGTGTCACCCCCTTTGAAGAGGGGGATGACCGCGGCAGCTTTCCAATCTCAGACGATACGAAAGAGAGGTTGAACAGGCTAGTAATAGGGGTTGCAACAATTTCGGCAGATCATTTTAGAAAGACTCCTTACTCCATGGTGGATAGGGGGAAGAGAGGGTGTGTGGTGATCCCAGTTGCATTGCAGATGTTCTGAGCAAGGTGTGTCTTGCTGTAAATCATCCTTCACCAAAGCCATAATCTGGAGGCATGATGTCATCCTCCTCTGTTATTACTTATGGATCCAGGAGGTTTAAGGGCCTGATGCCTGTTCTCCATCCAGAGGGCATTGGTAGGGAGTAGGGCAGGGCTGGAAGAGGGTGCTTAGGACAGGGCTGGGAGAGGGTGCTTAGAGAGAATATAATATATAGAATACAAATGTATTGTCCATCCAGAATGGAAATGTGCCTTTAGCATTAACATACAAAAAAGGATCACATAGAGGAGGATGCCGACTCCCAGGTAATATGGATCTGAAGCACTTCCCAGAACAGAGTACAATGGGAAACAGTCATTGGCCTTTACTCCTTGATCAAAGGCCCAAGAAAGGAAGAAAGGATGTGATGTGGAGTTTGAAGAAGAGTTTGATGTTCCCAGAAAAAGTATTCTTGTGGTTTTGTCACATATAGTCTACATGCCTACCTGCAATTAATTATTTTCATTCTCTATACTGTAGAGGCAGCATTGGAATCAGGTACCTACAAAAACCATAAACAGCTAGTATTGGTACATTTTACTGCTTAATAAAATAGCAACCTTTCTCTCTCTCCATGTCACAAACAAGTAGAACAAGGACATTCTGGATGATCCCTCTGTGCTATTCCAGATGGAGAGAGGAATGCAGAGATGATGTCTCTTTAATTTGTGCTGTCTTGTACTTTCACCTTTCATGTCCTCCCTCTCCTTGAAGGATGTCTCTCTTCTCAGTTGTGAGTACAGCCGCGAAAGGAAGTTGCTTTCGTAGCAGGTTAAGAGAGCATTTGAGCTAACCTTAACCCTTTTCCTAATCTTAACCTAAGTCTCCTAACCTGCCACGTTAATAATCCTAACCTGCTGCGTACATTTTCCTAACCTGCTACAAAAAAGTCCCTTCCGGTCGTAGCTGTACTCCCTCTAGTCAGAACCTCTCTTCTCCCTCGTTCTCTTTTACAGGTTACACATGTGTTATGCTACATACCCACCTAAGGTGGATATTAGATGTAAGAATGTGTATGTACGCATGGGGGGAGAGTGAAGAAAGATTGACAAAACAGGTAGGCCTTTTCCTATGAAAACATTATTACAGACCATTTTGACTTTCCTCTGTTTGCGATTGTGTGTGTTGTGTGTCAATGTCTGTTCCAAGATGGCGTAGCAGTAAGTCGTCCTGTCGTGTCGTGTCCCTTGTATATATCGTTTCTTTTTCGTTTTTACATATTTTTCTTCGCATATCTCTTTAAAAACATTTAGCTAAACCTAAGCTTCCAAATACTCTCCTGCAACCCGCCTCACCCAATGTTGCTATTTTTCCTAAAGTATTTATATTTACTTCGGAACCAGAACCCCTCAACTGAAGCTAGCTATGCTAGCGGTCTTCAGCTAACCGGTCATCAGCTAACCTTTAGCTCGGAAAGCTCTCGCCAGTTCGAACAACGCGACTCTAACCAGAGCATAACGGACCTATTTATTTTTCATCCCCGGATTCCCACCGCAAACGGAACATTTTTCAGCTGGATCTTCACAACTAGCTATCTAGCTAAACCGCAACCCCGGATGATTACTCCTGGCTAGCGTTTCCACCCACGTAGCTTGAAGCTAGCCCGGCCAGAGCAGCTGTGCTACCACCATAGCATACTCCTGGGCTACAATACCCGGGCCCACGACCGGTCTATCGATGTCACCTCATGAAGAGGAATAAACAGACTCACCCCATCGCGACCTCCCCCAAAGGCTAACTCTCTAGCCCTTGCTATCTCCTTGTTTAGCTCCGGTCCGCTAACTGCTACCTTGTTTACCCCCGGCCTACGAACTGTTAGCTTGTTAGCACAGGCCTGCTAACCGTCTGAATCGCCGCGTCCCAAACACTCGCTGGACCCATATTTACTTTCTATCTCTATTCGATTTTTAATTTGTTTATACCTTCTGGAAACCTGCCTCACCCAATGTGATTTCCTAATCACTATTATTTTTAATTTTTAGAACACACTCAAGAACCTCCAGAAGCTAACCAGCTAACTAGCTACAAGCTATTTAGTCATTGTTAGTTTTTTTAACCTGGATAACACTCGCCAGTCCAGCTTCCCTGCCCCATCCTCTGCTGCCCCCTGGACACTGATCTCCTGGCTACATAGCTGATGCACGCTGGACTGTCCATTAATCACGGTACTCCATTCTGCTTGTTTGTTTTATCTGTCGGTCCCGTTGCCTAGTCATCGCCATTTTACCTACTGTTGTTGTGCTAGCTGATTGTCTCACCTACTGTTTTAGCTAGCTTTCCCAATTCAACACCTGTGATTACTGTATGCCTCGCTGTATGTCTCTCTCAAATGTCAATATTCCTTGTATACTGTTGTTCAGGTTAGTTATCATTTTTTAGTTCACAATGGAGCCCCTAGTTCCACTCTCATACCCCTGATACCTCCTTTGTCCCACCTCCCACACATGCGGTGACCTCACCCATTACAACCAGCATGTCCAGAGATACAACCTCTCTCATCATCACCCAGGGCCTGGGCTTACCTCCGCTGTACCCGCACCCCACCATACCCCTGTCTGCGCATTATTCCCTGAATATATTGTACCATGCCCGGAAACCTGCTCCTCTTATTCTCTGTCCCCAACGCTCTAGCTGACCAGTTTTGATAGCCTTTAGCCGCACCCTCATACTACTCCTTCTCTGTTCCGCGGGTGATGTGGAGGTAAACCCAGGCCCTGCATGTCCCCAGGCACCCTCATTTGTTGACTTCTGTGATCGAAAAAGCCTTGGTTTCATGCATGTCAACATCAGAAGCCTCCTCCCTAAGTTTGTTTTACTCACTGCTTTAGCACACTCTGCTAACCCTGATGTCCTTGCCGTGTCTGAATCCTGGCTCAGGAAGGACACCAAAAATTTAGAGATTTCCATACCCAACTATAACATCTTCCGTCAAGATAGAACTGCCAAAGGGGGAGGAGTTGCAGTCTACTGCAGAGATAGCCTGCAAAGTAATGTCATACTTTCCAGCTCCATACCCAAACAGTTCAAACTACTAATTTTGAAAATTACTCTCTCCAGAAATAAGTCTCTCACAGTTGCCGCCTGCTACCGACCCCCCTCAGCTCCCAGCTGTGCCCTGGACACCATTTGTGAATTGATCGCCCCCCATCTAGCTTCAGAGTTTGTTCTGTTAGGTGACCTAAACTGGGATTTGCTTAACACGCCGGCAGTCCTACAATCTAAGCTAGATGCCCTCAATCTCACACAAATCATCAAGGAACCCACCAGGTACAACCCTAACTCTGTAAACAAGGGCACCCTCATAGACGTCATCCTGACCAACTGGCCCTCCAAATACACCTCCGCTGTCTTCAACCAAGATATCAGCGATCACTGCCTCATTGCCTGTATCCGCTATGGTGCCGCAGTCAAACGACCACCCCTCATCACTGTCAAACGCTCCCTAAAACACTTCTGTGAGCAGGCCTTTCTAATCGACCTGGCCCGGGTATCCTGGAAGGACATTGACCTCATCCCGTCAGTTGAGGATGCCTGGTCATTCTTTAAAAGTAAATTCCTCACCATTTTAGATAAGCATGCTCCGTTCAAAAAATGCAGAACTAAGAACAGATAGAGCCCTTGGTTCACTCCAGACCTGACTGCCATCGACCAGCACAAAAACATCCTGTGGCGGACTGCAATAGCATCGAATAGTCCCCGTGATATGCAACTGTTCAGGGCAGTCAGGAACCAATACACACAGTCAGTCAGGAAAGCTAAGGCCAGCTTCTTCAGGCAGAAGTTTGCATCCTGTAGCTCCAACTCCAAAAAGTTCTGGGACACTGTGAAGTCCATGGAGAACAAGAGCACCTCCTCCCAGCTGTCCACTGCACTGAGGCTAGGTAACACGGTCACCACCGATAAATCCATGATTATCGAAAACTTCAACAAGCATTTCTCAACGGCTGGCCATGCCTTCCGCCTGGCTACTCCAACCTTGGCCAATAGCTCCGCCCCCCCCCAGATAGCAGATGTTCTGAAAGCTCAAAACCTGGACCCGCCCAAGCCTCTCCAGGTTCTCCTTCACCCAAATCCAGATAGCTGGTTCTGAAAGAGCAAAACCTTTCAGTTGGGCTTGACAATCTGGACCCTATTTCTGAAACTATCCGCCGCCATTGTCGCCCCCTATTACCAGCCTGTTCAACCACTCTCACCCCCTTCAAAGGGGAGACACCCTGGTGCTGTTACAGACCTATCCATCCTGCCACACCTCAGCCACAATCTGGTTTCCGACAAGGTACTCAAACACAAGGTACTAACGATATCATAACCGCCATTGATAAAAGACAGTACTGTGCAGCCGTCTTCATCGACCTTGCCAAGGCTTTCGACTCTGTCAATCACCATATTCTTATCGGCAGACTCAGTAGCCTCGGTTTTTCGGATGACTGCATTGCCTGGTTCACCAATTACTTTGCAGACAGAGTTCAGTGTGTCAAATCGGAGGGCATGCTGTCTGGTCCTCTGGCAGTCTCTATGGGGATGCCACAGGGTTCAATTCTCGGGCCCACTCTTTTCTCTGTATATATCAATGATGTTGCTCTTGCTGCGGGTGATTCCCTGATCCACCTTTACGCAGACGACACCATTCTATATACTTTCGGCCCGTCATTGGACACTGTGCTATCTAACCTCCAAATGAGCTTCAATGCCATACAACACTCCTTCCGTGGCCTCCAACTGCTCTTAAACGCTAGTAAAACCAAGTGCATGCTTTTCAACCGATCGCTGCCTACACCCGCATGCCCAACTAGCATCACCACCCTGGATGGTTCCGACCTTGAATATGTGGACATCTATAAGTACCTAGGTGTCTGGCTAGACTGCAAACTCTCCTTCCAGACTCATATCAAACATCCCCAATCGAAAATCAAATCAAGAGTCGGCTTTCTATTCCGCAACAAAGCCTCCTTCACTCACGCCGCCAAGCTTACCCTAGTAAAACTGACTATCCTACCGATCCTCAACTTCGGCGATGTCATCTACAAAATGGCTTCCAACACTCTACTCAGCAAACTGGATGCAGTTTATCACAGTGCCATCCGTTTTGTCACTAAAGCACCTTATACCACCCACCACTGCGACTTGTATGCTCTAGTCGGCTGGCCCTCGCTACATATTCGTCGCCAGACCCACTGGCTCCAGGTCATCTACAAGTCCATGCTAGGTAAAGCTCCGCCTTATCTCAGTTCACTGGTCACGATGGCAACACCCATCCGTAGCACGCGCTCCAGCAGGTGTATCTCACTGATCATCCCTAAAGCCAACACCTCATTTGGCCGCCTTTCGTTCCAGTACTCTGCTGCCTGTGACTGGAACGAATTGCAAAAATCGCTGAAGTTGGAGACTTATCTCCCTCACCAACTTCAAACATCAGCTATCTGAGCAGCTAACCGATCGCTGCAGCTGTACATAGTCTATTGGTAAATAGCCCACCCATTTTCACCTACCTCATCCCCATACTGTTTTTATTTATTTACTTTTCTGCTCTTTTGCACACCAATATCTCTACCTGTACATGACCATCTGATCATTTATCACTACAGTGTTAATCTGCAAAATTGTAATTATTCGCCTACCTCCTCCCCTTTTTTTCTACTGTGTTATTGACTTGTTAATTGTTTACTCCATCAAATCAAATCAAAATTATTTATATAGCCCTTCGTACATCAGCTGATATCTCAAAGTGCTGTACAGAAACCCAGCCTAAAACCCCAAACAGCAAACAATGCAGGTGTAAAAGCACGGTGGCTAGGAAAAACTCCCTAGAAAGGCCAAAACCTAGGAAGAAACCTAGAGAGGAACCAGGCTATGTGGGGTGGCCAGTCCTCTTCTGGCTGTGCCGGGTAGAGATTATAACAGAACATGACCAAGATGTTCAAATGTTCATAAATGACCAGCATGGTCGAATAATAATAATGTAACTCTGTGTTGTCTGTTCACACTGCTATGCTTTATCTTGGCCAGGTCACAGTTGCAAATGAGAACTTGTTATCAACTAGCCTACCTGGTTAAATAAAGGTGAAATAAAATATTTAAAATAAATAAAAAATGTCAACATGTCAGAGTGCATACTGTTGACAGGGAGAAAATACTACTGACACAAGCTGTGTTCAAACTAGAGGTCGACCGATTAATCGGAATGGCCGATTAATTAGGGCCGATTTCAAGTTTTCCTAACAATCGGTAATCTGTATTCTTGGACACCGATTTGCCAATTTAATTTTTGAAATGTAATTTTTTTTTTTTTAACACCTTTATTTAACTAGGCAAGTCAGTTAATTAAGAACACATTCTTATTTTCAATGACGGCCTAGGAACGGTGGGTTAACTGCCTTGTTCCGGGGTAGAACGACAGATTTTTACCTTACTAGTCCATCGCTCTAACCACCTGCCTTACATTGCACTCCACGAGAAGCCTGCGTGGCAGGCTGACTACCTGTTACACAAGTGCAGCAAGAAGCCAAGGTAAGTTGCTAGCTAGCATTAAACTTATCTTATAAAAAAACTATCAATCTTAACATAATCACTAGTTAACTACACATGGTTGATGATATTACTAGTTTATCTAGCGTGTCCTGCGTTGCATATAATCGATGCAGTGCCTGTTAATTTCTCATTGAATCACAGCCTACTTCGAGAAACGGGTGATGATTTAACAAGCTCATTTGTGAAAAAAGCACTGTTATTGCACCAATGCACCTAACCATAAACATCATCTTTCTTTAAAATCAATACACAAGTATATATTTTTAAACCTGCATATTTAGTTAATATTGCCTGTAACATTAATTTCTTATAACTATGGAAATTGTGTAATTTCTCTTGCGTTCCGTGCAAACAGTCAGGGTATATGCAGCAGTTTGGGCCGACTGGCTCATTGCGAACTGAGTGAAGTCCATTTATTCCTAACAAAGACTATAATTATATTATAAGACTATAATTAATTTGCCAGAATTGTACATAATTATGACAGAACTTTGAAGGTTGTAAAATGTAACAGCAATATTTAGACTTAAGGATGCCATCTGTTAGATAAAATACGTAACGATTCCGTATTTCACTGAAAAAATAAACGTTTTTTTTCTCGAAATTATAGTTTCCGTATTCAACCATTTTAATGACCAAAGGCTCGTATTTATGTGTGTTATTATGTTATAATTAAGTCTATGATTTGATAGAGCAGTCTGACTGAGTGATGGTAGGCACCAGCAGGCTCGTAAGCATTCATTCAAACAGCACTTTCGTGCATTTGCCAGCAGCTCTTCGCAATTCTTCAAGCATTGAGCTGTTTATGACTTCAAGCCTATCAACTCTCGAGATTAGGCTGGTGTAACCGATGTGAAATGACTAGTTAGTTAGCGGGGTGCGCGCTAAAAGCGTTTCAAACGTCACTCGCTCTGAGACTTGGAGTAGTTGTTCCCCTTGCTCTGCATGGGTAATGCTGCCCTCGAGGGTGGCTGTTGTCGATGTGTTCCTGGTTCGAGCCCAGGTAGGGGCGAGGAGAGGGACGGAAGCTATACTGTTACATTGGCAATACTAAAGTGCCTATAAGAACATCCAATAGTCAAAGGTATATGAAATACAAATGGTATAGAGAGAAATAGCCCTATAATTCCTATAATAATTACAACCTAAAACTTCTTACCTGGGAATATTGAAGACTCATGTTAAAAGGAACCAACAGCTTTCATATGTTCTCATGTTCTGAGCAAGGAACTTAAACGTTAGCTTTTTTACATGGCACATATTGCACTTTTACAACACTTTGCATTATTTAAAGCAATAATTTATTTGAGGATTTATTTGAGGCTAAATTGATTTTATTGATGTATTATATTAAGTTAAAATAAGTGTTCATTCAGTATTGTTGTAATTGTCATTATTACAAATACATTTTTAAAAATTGTCCGATTTAATCTGTATCAGTTTTTTTTGGTCCTCCAATAATCGGCGTTGAAAAACCATAATCGTTCGACCTCTAGTTCAAATACCCATACTAACATACTGTACACTACATACTTAATGAGTATATACTACATAGTTAAATTTAGTATACTGTAAACGAACGGTATCATTTCAGTTGATCGTACTAGCGCTTCGCCTGTCTAACAGAAGTTGATGCTGTTGCTATGCAACCTCTTGCTAGCTTGTTAACATAACAAATGACCAGCTAGACATTTAAAGATTTCCGGTGTGTTCGTAAATTCAATCTGGATTGCCAGAGTGCACTCTGGGCATTTGTAAATCCAGAGCGTTGCCAGATTGAGTTTACTAGGACAATCTGACAACGCTCTTCTGGCACTCTAGATTGAGATATGAATAATATTACCTTAGTAATATTATCTCTTAGGGCTCAGGTCCTAAGGCAGAAAATAGAGAAAGAGAGAGAGAGTTAGAGGAAGCATACTTCAATTCTCAGGACACTGGATAAGACAGGAAAAATACTCCAGATATAACAGACTGATCCTAGACCCCCGACACAAACTATTGCAGCATAAATACTGGAGGTTGAGACAGGAAGGATCTGGAGACACTGTGGCCCTGTCTGAAGATACCCCTGGACAGGGCCAACCAGGCAGGATATAACCCCACCCACTTTGCCAAAGCACAGCCCCAACACCACTAGAGAGATATCTTTAAACTACCAACTTACTACCCTGAGACAAGGCTGAATATAGCCCACGGATATCTCCCCCACGGCACGAACCCGAGAGGGTGGAAACCCAAACAGGTCCAATACCACGTCAGTGACTCAACCCACTCAAGCGATGCACCCCTCCTAGGGACGGCATGGAAGGGCACGAGTAAACCAGTGACTCAGCCCCTGTAATAGGGTTAGAGGCAGAGAATCCCAGTGGAGAAAGGGGAACCGGCCAGGCAGAGACAGCAAGGGCAGTTTGTCGCTCCAGTGCCTTTCCATTCACCTTCACACACCCTAGCCAGACTACACCCAATCATAGGACCTACTGAAGAGATGAGTCTTCGATAAAGACAAAGGTCGAGACCGAGTCTGCGTCTCTCACATGGGTAGGCAGACCATTCCATAAAAATGGAGCTCTATAGGAGAAAGTCCAGCTGTTTGCTTAGAAATTCTAGGGACAATAAGGAGCCCTGCATCTTGTGACCGTAGCGTACGTGTAGGTATGTACGGCAGGACCAAATCGGAAAGATAGGTAGGACGATGCCCATGTAATTCGTTGTAGGTTAGTAGTAAAACCTTGAAATCAGCCCTTGCCTTAAAAGGAAGCCAGTGTAGAGAGGCTAGCACTGGTGAATGATCAAATTGTTTGGTTCAAGTCTAGATTCTAGCAGCCTTGTTTAGCACTAACTAAATTGTATTTCGTGCTTTATCTGGGTAGCCGGAAAGTAGAGCATTGCAGTAGTATAACCTAGAAGTGACAAAAGCATGGATACATTTTTCGGCATCATTTTTGTCCAGAAAATGTCTGATTTTTGTTACGTAGATGTTACGTAGATGAAAAAAGCTGTCATTGAAACAGTCTTGATATGTTCGTCAAAAGAGAGATCGGGGTCCAGAGTAATGCCGAGGTCCTTCACAGTTTTATTTGAGACGACTGTACAACCATCAAGATTAATTGTCAGATTCAACAGAAGATCTCTTTGTTTCTTGGGACCTAGAACAAGCATCTCTGTTTTGTACAAGTTTAAAAGTAGAACATTTGCAGCCATTCACTTCCTTATGTCTGAAACACTGGCTTCCAACGAGGGCAATTTTGGGGCTTCACCATGTTTCATTGAAATGTACAGCTGTGTATCATTGCCAGCGGGAAGGTTGCTCAACTTTGTCCTTGGCTAAACCAACTAGGCTCGTAATTAAACTATTTTATTTTTAATTTACAGATGGCATACAAGTTTGCTATTAATGAGGCAATCGAAAGTTCACATGTTCCAGAAGCCATTTCTCCCAAAAAACGCATTTTGTAAAAAAATATGTTTATGTTCAAATGGCGCTTCTGTGAAGTAGTGATTCGCGACATATGCCTAGTTTCCTGAAACGAGTCACATATTTAGATGGCTTTCTTTCATTGATCCCAATATTCTGAACCAATTCTCTCCATGTATTCGTGTGAGTCTGTTGACAAAATTCAAATGAAAGGTACACTGTATTTAAAGGGATGGCTTAAGATAACTGCACTGCAAATCCTGTTGAATGAAAACTCTATGAGAAAATCTATTAGCCATCAAGTGGGAGTGTTTTCAACGCAAGCAAGGGAACCACGTTTGCAAAGCCTGTTGCACACCTGCATAAGGTAAATCCATTCTAAGCCCACAATGTAGGGGGGATCTAAGGGTTGCCCGGTAGAATAGAAAATTCCAAAAACAATGAATTTAGCTGTATTGATTTTGTTATTATGTTTGAGCAAAGGAACAATGCATTAGCCATGGCAAAATGCATAGAATTGCAGGAAATTAGCTTTAAAACTGCAACATTTTCTCTCAGCTCCATTGCAAAATGTGTAGAATTGCAAGAAATGTGCTTTAAAATCAGCCGTGCAGATGGGGCCGACTGCTGCTCTTGCCGCGCCCCCTGCCATATCCCTGCTACACCCACCACGTAAGCCCTTTTTTGATCCAGAAAAACCCTGATAGGGGAGTAGGTAGAGGGGGAGAGAGATCCAATATCTAATGGTAGAAAAAGAAACTTTGTGCCACACTAAAAATGTTTCCACCCACAGTTTTTATGCGAGTAAAATAATGCCATATATTTAAAAAATCATGACAGCTGTGAGGAAATAGGAAGTTTCGGTAAAATTGTATAAATGCAGACAGATCATTTTTTTGTTCGACATGGTGGGATCTTTTTGTGTTGGTAAAATTAGTAATGCAAGAAATGCAGGTGGGAACGCCTTTATGTGCAATTATTGATTTAATAACCACCATATCGAAGTAAACTTGAAGTCATATCATTGAAGTCGATGATATGGTGTGTGGTCCTCCCACTACGACTTCGCAAACCATGAAGTTTATTAGGCTACTGATTAAGTAAGTTCCAATGAACTTCACAGGGTAGGGAAAGTGTGCAGTGGTGAGCTCGATGCTCCTTTCCAATATATATCGACGGTCTTATTCTGGTGAAATGACCATTTATGCTTGACTGCCATTTGACAAATACAAATATTGTCAAACGGGTGGTGCAACTCCTTATTAGGAAGGTGATCCTAATGTTTGGTAAACTCAGTGTATATATAAAACACAGGAGAATCAAGTTTTTTGACTGCACTGGGCCCTTAAAACTGCAAAATGTTCTCTATTCCCAATGGCAAAATATGTAGACTTGCAGGAAATGAACTCTCCACTGTCAGGAGGGGAGCAACTAAATGTTTTTGCCGCGAGGTGAGGCCCCCAACCAAAATTGGCTTTAGGTCCCCAAAAGGCTAGAGCCGGCCCTGGCCTACCCCCACTATATCTGTGAGCTGTTGGCTAGGATACATCTGCCTAAACAAAAGTAGGCACATTTGCTCTTTAACACAACAGTTTTTTTGAAAAAAACGATCAGTAAAGTTGAACATGTGATGGAAACACATTGATTGAAAAAGTATATTTTTGCACCGATTTTTATCCACAACCAGTCAGTTTGGTGGAAACACACCACCGGTGGGAAATGTGTGTATTTTCTTTATGCGGATTGTAGAATATTTGCATGAAAATCTGTTGCCAATTGGATGGAAACCTATTGGCAGCTTCCTGCCACACCCGTAGGGACAACCAGTAGAACAACTAACTAGAGCAATAACATTGCTACCTGTGTCTTTATCATTATTTTATTATTGTCCTCATTCATTATTACTGTATTGTCCTGTCAATCGATATGTCATTGAGTATTGTTTTTCTTATTAATATCTGCGTCATCGTTCATTGTTTGTGTTTCTATATGTTTGCTTTGTCAATATATGGGATTGGGAAGATCTCAATTGCATATTCCTAGCATCCTCTCTCCTGTCTCCTCATCTTCTTCTCAAAACTGGAGAAGGTCACAGGAGAGGGACCTTTGGATTTCTCATCCAACGGGTTTTGAGAAGGAGATCAGGAGAGGAGAGAGGAAGCGAATTGAGATCTTGCCCCTGTGTTTAACACTTCCCATGCCAATAAATGTAATTTAAATTTGAGAGATAGCGAGAGAGATGGGGAAAAGAGAAGATGGGAAGGAAAGGGAATGCGTGGGCACAGTCACATGTTGCAATGGATCCCTGTACCCAGATGTCTCTCTGGTTTTAAAAGAGAAAAGCTGTGGGTTTGATCCATGTTCTTTACATACAGCATTGCTGACATAGTGTACATCACAGGCAGAATTTATAGGAATTCCTGAAGAGAGCTGTATCAACATGGGAGAGTATACGTGGAAAACCATACTGACAAAACCTACTGGACTGTATCAACCAGTATTAGCTCTTAGGTTTCTCTAAGGCACTTTCTTCTCTCTGCGGTGTTCCTCCTTCCCATTGCATCAATGAGAGTGTAGGCAGGGCATATGGCCTAGGCTCTGTCAAAGGAGGGGCACAAGGTGAAAGTGTTGATGTGGTGTTCAGGTGCTAGCATGGATTGTATAAATGAAGCAATTACCTAAGCTTGTACCTTTCTGCCTGTGATCTCTACTCTTTACCTCACATATTGTAGGCATACATATAAGATGCATATGGTAGGCTACGACCATACAGATGCTAGGCCTACAACAACATGTGTCATTGAGCTGATCATGCCTTACAATTCTAACAAAGGAAAACAATTCTCTGGATTGAAAAGATGTTGGTTCTCCGCCTTATTGTGATTATTGTAACTGTTAATCACCTGTGAAAATATATGCCATTTAGCAGATGCTTTTATCCAATGCGACTTACAGTCAGTTTGGGATGGCACACGCAGAGTCATTTGTGGCGCCAAAATGCTGTTTGCAGCTCTACACTAGGGTAACTACTCTTCCAGTTTCAATCATGCTTTTGTTTGATAAAAGTACAAAGTGATCATGTTTAAGAATTAGCCTAATGCTAAATTTCAGCTAAAGAAATGTAAATGCATAGACTTACTTTATTTGTCTTCATAATTGCAGACCGGTTGGATGTGTTTCCTGGTCAAAGATTGTGAGAGGCAAACAGAGGTGAGTTCGAGGCTCCACATTTAAACCATATTGTGGTTCATGCCAAAAGTGTTTGATTCTCCAGGGTAGGATAGGCTAATTGGGAAATATTTAGATGTGTAACTTCAGGCATGGTTTAGCACCTTTATTGAAGTGTGTGCACTGCATACGGCAGAATTTGAAGACTGGAGACTCAACTTATAAAATAAGTTAAGAGTTGATTTGGAGCCTCAAGACTCTGGACTTGACTTTGACTTGAGACTGTCCATCTTTTGTCTCTCATTTTGTGGCACAGAGTCTGTGGATTACTCTCCAGACAGCCAGAGACAGAGACAGAAACATTGCCATTTGCAAAGAAAAAACATGCAACAGATTGGCTATTGATACACACACTCTGCCCTCTGATTGGACCAGCAAACTGTCAATCAACAGAGGTCGAGTGAGCTAGTGAACAGATTGCTGATATTCTGTACAGCTTTAGGATTGTGGGCAGGGCAAACGTCAAACTGTAAGGATAAATAATTGCCATACTAATGAAATATGCTGCTCCACAAATTGGTTGGTGATTATTAACGGTTTACTTTGCAAGCTCACCAGCATGGGGCACCATGCAACAATTACTAGCATAGGCTTACTGGTCTTTTGGTATGTAAAAATTGCATGAACTGAAAATAAATTATTACTGTGGTGAAGACGCACCATAGAAATGTCTCTCTTCTTGAGGGAAACCTGTTTGTCTTCCAGAGATTTGAGACTGAGATGGAGGTTCACCTTCCAGCAGGACAATTACCCTAAGCATACTGGTTTAATGGGAAACATTTAAATGTCTTGGAATGGCCTAGTCAAAGCCCAGACCTCAATACAATTGAGAATCCGTGGTATGACTTAAAGATTGCTGTACAGCAGCCGAACCCATCCAACTTGAAGGAGCTGGAGCAGTTATGCCTTGAAGAATGGGCAAAAAGCCCCGTGGCTAGATGTGCCAAGCTTAGCTGCTAAAGGTGTCTCTGCAAAGTATTGACTTTGGGGGGGTGAATAGTTATGCACGCTCAAGTTTGATATTTTTTGTCTTATTTTTGTTTGTTTCACAATCAAAAATATTTTGCATCTTCAAAGTAGTAAGCATGTTGTGTAAATCAAATGATACAAACCTAAAAACAAACAATTTTAATTACAGGTTGTAAGGCAACAAAATAGGAAAATGGGGGGTGAATACTTTCACAAGCCACTGTACATATTTTGAAGCATACATTGATGGAAGCTTCAACGGAAAGTATACAAAGAAATATGACGCAACCTTGTAAAAATTCAGCAAATTTTCTTGAAATCAATGGCGTCCATTATTTCAGCTGAAGCGAGAGAAAATACACTGACTTCAGATTTAAATGTTGCCTATTCACATCTCATATGTTGTCTGACTACAATATTTAATCTTGATGCGTTAATAAATACATTCTGTGTTCATTTTGGCATGGTTACTTGCCTACAATACCCACTGTAGGTCGTAAGCCCATAGTACGTAAATAGAGCTAACTGGCTAGCTTCTACTCTTAGCTAGCCAGATGGTCACGTAGAATTTACATCTACCTTGGATAACATTAGTTTTAGGTCAATTTTGCCTGTTACACTATCTGGTTAACTACATTATTAAGATTCAAATATAGCTAGCTGATAGTTATGAAGTAAATGTTCTGCTTTGTGTATATTTTGTTTCATCACAATTGTTGCCATTGTCCTGGCTGGAAGAAGGTTCAGTGAATGGGGAGATGCAAATCCAATCAAATCAAATGTATTTATATAGCCATTCGTACATCAGCTGATATCTCAAAGTGCTGTACAGAAACCCAGCCTAAAACCCCAAACAGCAAGCAATGCAGGTGTAGAAGCACGGTGGCTAGGAAAAACTTGCAGCGTGAGGTAATACAAATGAAATGTTTTATGCGCTCTCCACACTCTTGTCCTCACAAGAATGTACTCAAGATAGCGTCCTCAGAGAATGCACTTGGAGCATAAGAGTGTGGAGCACGGTAGTATACATATTGAGAAACACCCAGTGAGTATCCATTACCAGCTGATCTGGAAACAGTGACTATCTGATTCCGTTACCAACTGATTTATAAACAAAGTATCCAGTACCAGCTGATGTTGAATTGGTTGGATTTGGTCATATGTCTGCAGATACTGACCCAGACAATGGGTACAATTTTTTGCTTGACTATCGTGCTTTTCATTTTCCCAGTAATATTGTAGCTGTGGTGGACAGCATGATTCTTAGCCCAGATAAACTTTCTTCAAAGCTACTCATGCTCTGTTGTTTCCAACTCCCACTCCTAACTACACAATCTCAGCTCAAATATGTATTTAGTTATTTATCCTTTATTTAAACATGTGGTCCCATTTAGATTAAAATCCCTATTATAGACCTGTCCAGATCCAACTGAGATCTGAAGTGTTTAGGAAACACGCACGCACACACTGATACATGCTGTGGATAAGTATCACTGTCTTTACAATCCAGTCAGTTTCCTTGTTGCATATCCCCGGATTTGCATATTGACTCCGATACATAACTTTGTCCAAACCAAATGGATCAGATACCATTGCTGTCTTATAAATGTCGTCCCTATAATTGTACAGTATCTTGGCATGTTGAGTGAGTCTAACAAACTGGAATTTGCTGAAATTGAGATAGCTGAATTTATATTGCAGAGAGCATTCAAATTCTTGACCTTGAACTACTTTACAAATAATGCATTTACATTTTTACATTTAAGTCATTTAGCAGAGTCATTTAGCATAATGTATAATGCCTGAATGGATATACATTATGTCATGTACCAGTATTTAACATGAGTCTGCGCGTGTGTGTGTGTGTGTGTGTGTGTGTGTGTGTGTGTGTGTGTGTGTGTGTGTGTGTGTGTGTGTGTGTGTGTGTGTGTGTGTGTGTGTGTGTGTGTGTGTGTGTGTGTGTGTGTGTGTGTGTGTGTGTGTGTGTGTGTGTGTGTGTGATCCACTTAAGAGTTTCAAAGTCCATTTAAAATGTTCTGATGAGAGAATGATGCCAGCTATAATAACGGTGTTTAAACCACTAGACAGGCAGACGTGCACTGGATAAGGAGAACGGATTAAACAAGAAACAAAGGTTCATTCTGATTTTTTAAACATGCATGTTCAAGGCATAGTTACATTTGGTGATCCAGATATCATACGTTGTAAGATGTCTATATCCCTAAAATGCAACAATGGAGCAAGAGACAGACATACACATGCAGGGAGTAGCTTTTAACACTAAACAACGGTTCTGATCTAGCTGTCGATCACTGAGCTAACCTAGCTGACAATCAACTTTCACTAGTAATCAGTAGAACCTCTCAATATGCTGAGTTAGGGAAGACGGTGGCGGCAAAGGGGGTTGTGGACATACACCAACTCCTGGGCAAAGCACGGCGACATCCCAAATGAGTGTTGGTAATTGTTGGTGTGCGTGTGCGTCTGTGTGTGTAATGTTCGGTATGTATCAGTGGGTAGCCACGTCTCTATCTGTTTGCATTAGAATTATTTATACATTCTTTTTTTTTCGATATGCGTGTATTGTTAGATATTACTGCACTGTTGGAGCTAGGATCACAAGCATTTCGCTACAACAGCAATACCATCTGCTAAATGTGTGTATGCAACCAATAACATTTGATTTTGATTTGATACTTTATTGTAAACACTGCTTACAAAGCCTCTGTGTACTGTACCTTATGTGCATGCAGTGAATGCATGTACACTGTACAACATGTACGACAGCGTGTTCCAGCATGTTCCAGTTCCCACTAATATCCAGCAACTTTGCACAGCCATTGAAGAGGAGTGGGAAAACATTCCGCAATCAACAGCCTGATCAACTCTATGCGAAGGAAATGTGTTGCGCTACATGAGGCAAATGGTGGTCACACCAGATACTGACTGGTTTTCTGATCCCCTCCCCTACCTTTTTTTATAGTATCTGTGCCCAACAGATGCATATTTGTATTCCCAGTCATGTGAAATCCATAGATTAGGGCCTAATGAATTTATTTCAATTGGCTGATTTCCTTTATATGAACTGTAACTCAGTATAATCTTTGAAATTGTTCCGTGTTGCATTTATATTTTTGGTCAGTGTGAATATATGTAGGTGTACGTGTGTGCGCGCAGATGTTTAATCCAAACAGCCTTCTATAGACTCCTTGCATTAGAGTTGCAAAAAAAGGCACACAAAAAAACCCAGACAGATCCACACTCATCAGTCTTAGACATAGACACTGTGTTTATTTACATATAATTCAACTGTCCATCAACTCTGAAAAAGGGTGAGTATGTTGGTGAGCTCCTGTGGACATGTTTGACTCTGTGGTATTTTGTATGCTGAGCTAAACATCAGAAGCCATTGATAGGGTGTGAAATCAGTCTTTGAGGGTACATTGAGAAAATCAAGGGTAGGACCAGCACATACAGTTGAATCAGAAGTTTACATACACCTTAGCCAAATACATTTAAACTCAGTTTTTCACAATTCCTGACATTTAATCCTTGGAAAAATTCCCTGTCTTGGGTCAGTTATTTTAAGAAAGTGAAATGTCAGAATAATAGTAGAGAGAATACAGATTTTATTTCATTCATCACATTCCCAGTGGGTCAGAAGTTTACATACACTCAATTAGTATTTGGTAGCATTGCCTTTAAATTGTTTAACTTGGGTCAAACGTTTTGGGTAGCTTTCCACAAGCTTCCCACAATAAGTTGGGTGAATTTTGGCCCATTTCGCCTGACAGAGTCAGGTTTGTAGGCCTCCTTGCTCGCACACATTTTTTCAGTTCTGCCCACACATTTTCAATAGGTTTGAGGTCAGGGCTTTGTGATGGCCACTCCAATACATTGACTTTGTTGTCCTTAAGCCAGTTTGCCACAACTTTTGAAGTATGCTTGGGGTCGTACATAGAATGTATGCACACATGACTATAAGTCGCTTTGGATAAAAGCGTCTGCTAAATGGCATATATTATTATTATTATTATTATTATTTGGAAGACCCATTTGCGACCAAGCTTTAACTTCCTGACTGATGTCTTGAGATGTTGCTTCAATATATCAACATAATTTTACAACCTCATGATGCCATCTATTTTGTGATGTGCACCACTCTCTCCTGCAGCAAAGCACCCCCACAACATGATGGTGCCACCCCCGTGCTTCACGGTTGGGATGGTGTTCTTCGGCTTGCAAGCATCCCCCTTTTCCTCCAGACATAACGATGGTCATTATGGCCAAACAGTTCCATTTTTGTTTCATCAGACCAGAGGACATTTCTCCAAAAGTACGAACTTTGTCCCCATGTGCAGTTGCAAACCGTAGTCTGGCTTTTTTATGGCGGGTTTGGAGCAGTGACCTTTCAGGTTATGTCACTATAGGACTCATTTTTATGTGGATATAGATACTTTTGTACCCGTTTCCTCCAGTACTTCACAAGGTCCTTTGCTGTTGTTCTGGCACCAAAGTACGTCCATCTCTAGGAGACAGAACGCGTCTCCTTCCTGAAAGGTATGACGACTGCGTGGTCACATGGTGTTTATAGTTGCGTACTATTGTTTGTACAGATGAACGTGGTACCTTCAGCCGTTTGGAAATTGCTCCCAATGATGAACCAGACGTGTGGAGGTCTACAATTTATTTTCTGAGGTCTTGGCTGATTTCTTTTGATTTTCCCATGAGGTCAAGCAAAGAGTAGGAGATGTCCTAACCGACTTGCTAAAACTATAGTTCGTTAACAAGAAATTTGCGGAGTGGTAAAAAAATGAATTTTAAATGCTCCAACCTAACTGTATGTAAACTTCCAACTTCAACTGTATGTTCACTTTTCAGGAGGTATGTGTCCGTGTAAGGGTTGTTCTCTGGTAATGTATGAGTATCACTTTAGGAGCATATTGAGGAGCTTGGCATGCTCTTCATCTGCCATCCATCTCCTCCCTGTCTGCTTCCATGGTGACCCAGCATAGCCAAGTCCCAGCAACACCCAGGCAGTGATGTCCTTCTCTGTGGGAGAGGAGTATTGGTGCTTAATCACAACTGGACATCTCTGCTGAAATACCCCGCTCTTGCCAGGCCACTCAAACTACCTGGCTGCTGGAGTAAACAAAGTGCTTGTCTTGCCAACCTCACTTAAGAGGGGTTGTAAGAAGATAACTGAGTCCCTCTTGTGGTTATGAGATGGCAATACTACTTGACTGGTCTCTCAACTAAATTTTTTCCCCCTTTATTTAACTAGGCAAGTCAGTTAAGAACAAATTCTTATTTTCAATGACAGCCTAGGAACAGTGGGTTAACTGCCTTTTTCAGGGGCAGAACAACAGATTTTTACCTTGTCAGCTCGGCGATTCAGTCTTGCAACCTTCCGGTTACTATTCCAACACTTTATCCACTAGGCTACCTGAGTTGGGGCAACTCATGTCAATACATGCGTGGCTTTGATGATGTAAAACAGAGACTATAGAATAAAATATTTGGACACTGTTCCCATTCTTCTAAAAGTATTAGCTTGTCCCTTGATATGGCATTGTTGTGTTGAGAATTAAATGTTCTGATTTGAGCCAGCAGAGAGCATAGAATCTGTGTGTGCTTATCCTATGTCACACTGAGGAGGCAATTGCGTGATGATGCTTATACAGCCTATATCTATTGACGTTGCACATAATCATTACTTGCAAGTGGTAAATATTGTGCATAATGTGGGTTTAAAAAATAAAAATAGCACTCATAGAATAGTTTACCAATGACAGGGTGATTCTGGAGCAGTTTATGCTCTGAGGCCTGTGGACATACCCCGGTCTTTCAGATAAAAATCCCTCCCCTCACTCGGGCCCCACTCATTTTATCTTCAGTAAACCTTTAGTAATTAATTTCTGTGTGTTGTCTTTCATTGAACTCATAGTACATTTTAGAGAAGGGTCACTTACATATTCACAAACACAAGTATATATCTATCATCAGGTATAATAGAACAACCACTAATGCAGTGGTGTATATAGTTCAACTACTTGTAATCAATTACTGATTGAAGATCAAAGATTGAAGGCAACTTTGACCTGAAACATGTAAAAATGTGAACAGTCAAACAATACAACATTGTCAGTTTGCTAAAAATATCCTTACAATGTGCAGTTGTCTCCACATTTCCTGGTGAATTACGTGGTTTCATTTAAGGACCAAAACATGGACACCTGCGCCATACAGATTGCAAAATAGTTGGGAAGAGATTTTCAATGTGCCAATTCCACGGCATGTGGTTTATGAAGTGATAAACAAAACACCGGATTCAAAAAGCTTTTCAATTTTAAATTATTCAAAGTAATTATTGCAACCAGTAGACTGTTATGTATATGGGGAATACAACCATCCCAGCTCTGTAGATTTTGCTGTGAAGAGAGAATCATTAGATCACTCGTTTTGGTACTGTAGCTTGTTTTTGGTCGCAGGTTCAGAAATGGCTGAAAAATTGCAACATTTTCTTGGAGCTTAATAGCACTAATAGCTGACTTGAAAAGCCATAGTCTAGCGATCAATAATATATTAATACTCTTAGTAAAAATCTTAACCTTTCATTTACAATCTGTAGAAATTCAGAATACTTCAGAACATTTGTGAAGTATTACAGCACAGTTAAAATATATGGCAATTAGAAATCAAAACGGAATGGTTTACAGAGATACTGTAGATGGGAGGGGTTTAGGGTAGATGAAGGGTGGGACTAAAAACAAGAACGAAAATAAAGATAAATGCTTTATTTTTATTTTACTAGGCAAGTCCGTTAAGAACAAATTCTTATTTTCAATGACGGCCTAGGAACAGTGGGTTAACTGCCTGTTCAGGCATAATAATAAAGGAAAGAAATGCAGACAATTACATTGATAGAGTGGTTCTAGCTGCAATATTAAAGCTGATCTACCTCCCCAATCCCCCAAATAACAGTTAAGAGGGTTTCTGTCTGATGTCAAGTCCATTATAGGCTGTGCTATGAACACAGCAGGTAAGCCTCATTTAGTGGTCTGTGAGGCCCCTCTACTGTACATGCGGGATCACAAACAGACAAACGAAAATGAGTTTCTGATGAGGTGGTGAGTCATCTCTAAGATTTCCTATAGAAGCCCTGGTTAATACATTCAGAAGGCTTAACAGTGATTATTCTATCCCCTGGTCCTTTTTGTATCGCCTAATCTTCCACTTCAGCCTTTTCTAGTCATCTTTATCAAGGAGGTATGCACAATACAACCTCATTGCGGATGAGCTGCCTTTGTTGTAACGGTTGTCGTTGGTGGAAGAAGGTGAAGAGGACCAAAGTGCAGCGTGGTACGTATCCATAATACTTTTAATCAAAAATGAATACCCTAACAAAAACAACAAAATGATAAATGAACAGTTCTGACAGGTGCAACAAACACTAACCAGAAATGAATCACGCACAACTCAAAATGGGAAAACAGGCTACCTAAGTATGGCTCTCAATCAGAGACAACGATAGACAGCTGCCTCTGATTGAGAACCATACTAGGCCAAACACATAGAAAAAGAAAACCTAGACCTACAACATAGAATACCCACCCACATCACACCCTGACCAAACTAAAAATAGAAACATACAAAGCAACCTACGGTCAGGGCGTGACATTTGTGCCCAATTTTTTACAACCTTGTCCTTACCTGTGTCTGCCACAGATTAGTGTACCATATTTGAGCTGCCACTTGGGGTGTGATAGAAAACATCAAGAGGTTGGGAGATCCTATATCTCATGTTTGTTTTTCTTCTCTATTTTGCACAGGGCAGGGCCAAATACAGAATTTGATCAGGGACAGAGACAACAAGATATGAACAACAGAAACTTGGCCCCACATCACAACAATACATGTCTCTGTCCCTTAGAGCCTAAAAACACCTCATATAATCATTATAGCGTTCCACCTGTATTCCTTCTCACCCTACAGCCCTCTCAGAGACATTCCCTGACACCATCTTTCCCTAAAATGTGGGGCCCTGGTTTGATCTCTGGTCCCTGATTGTTTTTATTGGCCCTCTGACATGCAGACACACCATCATATTGGGTAAAAGTACAACAAGGGCCCATCCCCTCACTCCGCTAGTACCAGAGTCCTCACAGCAGATTTCCAAGTACAGGGGCAGGGAAACACATTATGCAACTGGACCATTACTAAAGATGCAAGTGGACCCATGTCCCTCTATACCATCAATTACAAATGTTCTGCTCTCCTACAGTGCCTTCAGAAAGTATTCACACCCCTTGACTTTTCCACATTTTGTTGTGTTACAAAGTGGGATTAAAAATTGATTACTTGCAATTGTTTGTCCAAGGTCTACACAAAATACTATGTCAAAGTGGAAAACAAATTATAAAATATTTTTTAGATGTATGGAATATAAAACACTAATATACAGTATCTTGATTAGAGAAGTATTCAATGCATGTTAGAATCCCCTTTGGCAACGATTACAGCTGTGAGTCTTTATGGGTAATTCTCTAAGAGCTTTGCACACCTGGATTGTACAATATTCACAAATTTGTTGGTTGTTGATCATTGCTAGACAGCCATAGATTTTCAAGCCAATTTTTAAGTCAAAACTGTAACTTGGCCACTCAGGAACATTCAATGTCACCTTATGAAGCAACTCCAGTCTATATTTGGCCTTGTGTTTTAGGTAATTGTCCTGCTGAAAGGTGAATTTGCCTCCCAGTGTCTGTTGGAAAGCAGACTGAACGTGTGCTTAGCTCTATTCCGTTTCTTTTTATCCTAAAAAACACTTCCTAGTCCTTGCCGATGACAAGCATACCCATAACATGATGCAGCCACCACCATGCTTGAAAATATGAAGAATGGTACTCAGTGATGTGTTGTGTTGGATTCACCCCAAACATAACATTTTGATTTCAGGGGGGAAAAATGTATTTCTTTACCACATTTTTTGCATTATTCATTTAGTTCCTTATTGCAAAAAGGATGCATGTTTTGGAAAAATGTTATTCTGTACAGGCTTCCTTCTTTTCACTCTGTCATTTATGTTTGTATTTTGTAGTAACTACAATGTTGTTGATCCATCCTCAGTTATCTCCTATCACAGACATTAAACTCTGTAACTGTTTTAAAATCACCATCCTTCCTCTCTGGCAACTGAGTTAAGGAGGTATCATTGTAGTGACTGGGTGTATCACAACTTGCAGACTTGTTTACGTGCTGCTGTGCGTTTTGTTGCTTACCTTACTTTGCTACCTGACAACTCTACGTTTTACATTTTTTTATTACGTTTATAGTTTTAGTTTTTCCCTCACTCAACTTTTTTTTCAACCTTTTCACTCTGGACGCTTTATCTGGACGTGGTTCGAAGCTAAGTAGTAACATTAACATGATGCCTTCTAATTGCAGTCGCTGTACTCATAATATACAGGAGAATGATCGCCTTACGGCGAGGATAGCTGTGCTGCAAGCCCAGTTTCAGACGCAATCGTTAGGCAAGGGTAATTTAAATGTAGGAAAGGATGAAACAGCATCTGTGCCACCAGATAGTACAGATAGTAGAAAATATCCCCTCGCACGGTCCCTGCAGCCGGACAACTTTCTCATGGCTTCTGGAGGGAAATGCTGTAAGAATGCTCAAACGTTGTGGCTCATTCAGCAGACAGAAACTTTCAACCGGTTCTCCCCATTAAGCAGCGAGTCAGAGTCAGAGGCCGAGCCTTCTCTGGTCTCTCCTCCTCCCGTTACGGGGTATGAGACGCCGAAGCCTTCCACCATTAGCTCTGACAAATTGAAAACCCTAGTCATTGACGACACCATTACCCACAGTATTAGACTTACAACAAATCATCCAGCGATCATACACTGTTTACCAGGGGGCAGGGCTACCGACGTTAAGGCTAATCTGAAGATGGTGCTGGCTAAAGCTAAAACTGGCGAGTGTAGAGAGTATAGGGATATTGTTATCCACGTCGGCACCAACAATGTTAGGATGAAACAGTCAGAGGTCACCAAGCGCAACATAGCTTCAACATGTAAATCAGCTAGAAAGATGTGTCGGCATCGAGTAATTGTCTCTGTCCCCCTCCCAGTTTGGGGGAGTGATGAGCTCTACAGCAGAGTCTCACAACTCAATCGCTGGTTGAAAACTGTTTTCTGCCCCTCCCAAAAGATAGAATTTGTAGATAATTTGCCCTCATTCTGGGACTCACCCACAAACAGGACCAAGCCTGGCCTGTTTAGGAGTGACGGACTCCATCCTAGCTGGAGGGGTGCTCTAATCTTATCTACGAACATAGACACGGCTCTAACTAAACCTAGCTCCACAATAAAATAGGTTGCAGGCCAGGCAACAGGCTGTTAGCCAGCCTGCCAGTTTAGTGGAGTCTGCCACTAGCACAGTCAGTGTAGTAAGCTCAGCTATCCCCATTGAGACCATGTCTGTGCCTTGACCTAGGTTGGGCAAAACTAAACATGGCAGTGTTTGCCTTAGCAATCTCAATAGAATAAAGACTTCCTCCATTCCTGCCAATATTGAAAGAGATCGTGATTCCTCACATCTCAAAATAGGGCTACTTAATGTTAGATCCCTCACTTCCAAGGCAGTTATAGTCAATGAACTAATCACTGATCATAATCTTGATGTGATTGACCTGACTGAAACATGGCTTAAGCCTGATGAATTTACTGTGTTAAATGAGGCCTCACCTCATGGTTACACTAGTGACCATATCCCCCGCGCATGCCGCAAAGGCGGAGGTGTTGCTAACATTTACGATAGCAAATTTCAATTTACAAAAAAACAAATAAACATTTTGTCTTTTGAGCTTCTAGTCATGAAATCTATGCAGCCTACTCAATCACGTTTATAGCTACTGTTTACAGACCTCCTGCTACTGTTTACGCCACATACAGCGTTCCTCACTGAGTTCCTTGAATTCCTATCGGACCTTGTAGTCATAGCAGATAATATTCACATTTTTGGTGGCTTTAATGTTCACATGGAAAAGTCCACAGACCCACTCCAAAAGGCTTTCGGAGCCATCATCGACTCAGTGGGTTTTGTCCAAACATGTCTCTGGACCTACTCACTGCCACAGTCATACTCTGGACCTAGTTTTGTACCATGGAATAAATGTTGTGGATCTTAATGTTTTCCTCATAATCCTGGACTATCGGACCACCATTTTATTATGTTTGCAATCACAACAAATGATCTGCTCAGACCCCAACCAAGGAGCATCAAAAGTCATGCTATAAATTCTCAGACAACCCAAAGATTCCTTGATGCCCTTCCAGACTCCCTCTGCCTACCCAAGGACGTCAGAGGACAAAAATCTTTAACCACCTAACTGAGGAACTCAATTTAACCTTGCGCAATACCCTAGATGCAGTTGCACCCCTAAAAAGTAAAAACATTTGTCATAAGAAACTAGCTCCCTGGTATACAGAAAATACCAGAGCTCGGAAGCAAGCTTCCAGGAAATTGGAACAGGAAGTCTTCCGACTAGCTTGGATATAATGTACCGTGCAGTATCGAAGAGCTCTCACTGCTGCTCAATCATCCTATTTTTCCAACTTAATTGAGCAAAATAAGAACAATCCGAAATGTCTTTTTGATACTGTTGCAATGCTAACTAAAAAGCAGCATTCCCCAAGAGAGGATGGCTTTCACTTCAGCAGTAATAAATTAATGAACTTATTTGAGGAAAAGATCATGATCATTAGAAAGCGAATTACGGACACCTCTTTAAATTTTAGTATTCCTCCAAAGCTCAGTTGTCCTGAGTCTGCACAACTCTGTCAGGACCTGGGATCAAGCGAGACACTCAAGTGTTTTAGTACTATGTCTCTTGACACAATGATGAAAAAAATCATGGCCTCTAAACCTTCAAGCTGCATACTGGACCCTATTCCAACTAAACTACTGAAAGAGCTGCTTCCTGTGCTTGGCCCTCCTATGTTGAACATAATAAACGTCTCTCTATCCACCGGATGTGTACCAAACTCACAAAAATTGGCAGTAATAAAGCCTCTCATTTGAAAAAGACAACCCTTGACCGATAAATTATTTTAAAAACTATTCGTCTATAGAATCTCACATTCCTCTCAAAAATGTTAGAAAAAAACTGTTTCGCAGCTACTCACTGCCTTCCTGAAGACAAACAATGTATATGAAATGCTTCAGTCTTTTTTTAGACCCCATCATAGCACTGAGACTGCACTTGTGAAGGTGGTAAATGACCTTTTAATGGTGTCAGACTGAGGCTCTGCATCAGTGCTGCTTTTGATACCATCGATCACCACATTCTTTTGGAGAGGTTGGAAACCCAAATTGATCTACACGGACAAGTTCTGGCCTGGTTTGGTTTAGATCTTATCTGTCAGAAAGATATCAGTTTGTCTCTGTTTGTCCTCTGACAAATCAACTGTACATTTTGGTGTTCCTCAAGGTTCTGCGTTAGGACCACTATTGTTTTCACTATATATTTTACCTCTTGGGGGATGTCATTCGAAAACACAATGTTAACTTTCACTGCTATACGGATGACACACAGCTGTACATTTCGATGAAACATTTTGAAGCCCCAAAATGGCCCTTGCTGGAAGTCTGTGTGTCAGACATAATGAAGTGGATGGCTGCAAATGTTCTACTTTTAAACTCGGACAAAACAAAGCTGTTTGTTCTAGGTCCCAAGAAACAAAGAGATCTTCAGGCCTTCTAATTGTCCCTAGAATGTCTAAGCAAGCAGCTTAAGGCAGGGCTTTCTTCTATAGAGCTCCATTTGTATGGAAGGGTCTGCCTACCCATGTGAGAGACTCAGACTCGTTCTCAACCTTTAAGTCTTTATTGAAGAATAATCTCTTCAGTAGGTCCTATGATTGAGTGTAGTCTGGCCCAGGAGTGTGAAGGTGAACGGAAAGGCACTGGAGCAACGGACCACTCTTGCTGTCTCTGCCTGGCCGGTTCACCTCTCTCCACTGGGATTCTTTGCCTCTAACCCTATTACAGGGGCTGAGTCACTGGCTTACTGGTACTCTTCCATGCCGTCCTTAGGAGGTGTGCGTCACTTGAGTGTGTTGAGTCACTGGCATGGTCTTCCTGTCTGGGTTGGAACCCCCCCTTGGGTTGTGCCGTGGCGGAGATCTTTGTGGGCTATACTAGGCCTTGTCTCAGGATGGTTCGTTGGTGGTTGAAGATATCCCTCTAGTGGTGTGGGGGCTGTGCTTTGTCAAAGTGGGTGGGGCTATATCCTGCCTGTTTGGCCCTGTCCGGAGGTATCATCGGATGGGGCCACAGTGTCTCCTGACCCCTCCTGTCTCATCCTCCAGTATTTATGCTGCAGTAGTTTTGTCAGCTTCCTAGGGTCAGTCTGTTATATCTGGAGTATTTCTCCTGTCTTATCCAGTGTCCTGTGTGAATTGAAGTATGCTCTCTCTAATTCTCTCTTTCTCTCTCTCAGAGTACCTGAGCCCTAGGACCATGCCCCAGGACTACCTGGCATGATGACTCATTGCTGTCCCCAGTCCACCTGGCCATGCTGCTGCTCCAGTTTCAACTGTTCTGCCTGCGGCTATGGAACCCTGACCTGTAGACCTGTCTCTGTAAATCTCTAGAGACAGCCGTAGCAGTAGAAATACTCTCAATGATCGGCTACGAAAAGCCAACTGACATTTACTCCTGAGGTGCTGACCTGTTGCACCCTTGACAACTACTGTGATTATTGTTATTTGACCATGCTGGTCATTTATGAACATTTGAACATCTTGGCCATGTTCTGTTATAATCTCCACCCGACACAGCCAGCAGAGAACTGGCCGCCCCTCATAGCCTGGTTCCTCTCTAGGTTTCTTCCTAGGTTTTGGCCTTTCTATGGAGTTTTTCCTAGCCACCGTGCTTCTACACCTGCATTGCTTGCTGTTTGGGGTTTTAGGCTGGGTTTCTGTACAGCACTTTGAGATATCAGCTGATGTATGAAGGGCTATATAAGTACATTTGATTTGATACTGATACATCATTCAAAGTGTAATTAATAGCTGCACCATGCTCAAAGGGACATTCATTTTTTTAACCTATCTACCAATAGTTGCCCTTCTTTGCGAACCATTGGAAAACCTCCCTGGTCATTGTGATTGAATCTTTGCTTTAAATTCACTGCTTGACTGAGCGACCTTACAGATAATTGTATGTTTTGTGTACAAAGATGTGGTAATCATTTAAAAATCATGTTGATCACTATTGTTGCTCACAGAGTGAGTACTTTCAACTTATTATGTGACTTATTAAGCACATTTTGCTTATTTTATTTCGACTTACCATAACAAAGGGGTTGAATACTTATTAACATTTCAACTTTTCATTTTTAATTATTTCAAAAACATCATTCCGCCTTGACATTATGGAGTATAATACTAGTAGGCCAGTGACACAAAATCTCAATTGAATCCGTTTTAAATTCAGGCTGTAACACAACAAAATGAGGAAAAAGTCAAGGTGTGTGAATACTTTCTGAAGGCTCTGTATATCCACCCCTTGTGGGGATTGTGTTCCAACAAAATTCCCTTTTATTTTTCAATGAGCCCGACTGAAGTGACTTTCTGCCTGAAATGTGCAGTATAGCCTCCAGGTGGCAGTATAAACTTACTTTGTCACTTTCAGACAAGCATCTTTCCATACTATCCTGAAAGTGTAGATAAAATAACAGAAAAATGTCTTGATTGAAAACTATACTAACTTTGCCAGGGGCAAAGAAAGATTGTGGTACAATGTAAGTGTTGCTGATGGTGTAGATCAGGGATGGGCAACTTTGATGGGGTGGGGGCCACAAAAATGTTTAACTCATCATGGGGGGCCGCAGTAGCTTGTGGGTCTGCGTACCTCTATGAAGGGTTCGACCAAGAACCATTTTATAATCTAAAAGTTCTTTCTAGAACCGTCTATGTGCTTGGCTTGCAAAGTGATGTGTAATTCCTATTGGAATCCAGCCAGAGTTAGGATATCCAACAAGTAGAATTGTTAATCACCCACAACCTGCATTCAGAATGACTGCAGGGTAGGGAAGATTGAATACTGAGACTACCTCAATCATCTAAACTGGAACAACCATCTCAGTAACATGTGTAATAAATCCAAAAACTAAGAGATTGGATTAGTTTAGATGTTATTTATCTTTGTGTAGCATACAATTAATCAACCAATCAATGTACATGCAAAAACACAGATATTACAGTAAAACAAACTATTCTGAAAATCGTCCTGCAAAAGAGCATGCTGGGAAATATTATAAATGTTTTTATATAGAACCTTTCTTGCCTTCCAACGAATCCTTCTTGTCTACCAAATAATCATCAAATAACCCTTTCTTTAAAAAAAATGGTTCTTAGGATGTTAAAGGTTCTAGATAGAACCCTTTGCCTTACAAAGAACCCTTTTCTACCAAAAATGGTTCTTCTGATCAAAATGGTTCTTGGTAGAACCCTATCTCTACGCAAGGAGTGTAGATGTATTTTTTTTATATAAATCTCTCCTCTAGTCAAACCTTATCTGAGAGGTCAGTAGCAAGGAGGTGGTCAGTTGTCCACATCTTGTATCTAACTTTAGTTTTAACCAGGGATTGGTTTTGGAGTTTTTTCAGCAGGTTGTATAAATATTTTGGGCTAAATGCCTAATAAATCTGAGAAAACAAATATAAACAAGAAGAGTCTATAAAACGGTGAGCCTCACATTACAGTATTTTACTGATACTCAGTTCAGAGCAGACTCGATGTCTATCTGTTGTTTGAAAGGTCAAAGTTGTAGCTTGTGAGGGTTGGGGTTATGATGTGTTGTAAAAGTTCACAGTAAAGTACTTAAAATTACTTACTGAGTCATACGGTAAGAAGTTTTTGTCCTCCAGCGCAGCTCTGGCCGGGCTAAAGTCCTCTACACTCTACCTACTAACCCCTCTAATCTGCCTTCATACTGAAAGGTCAATGTGTTTTTCTCTCATTGTCTAACCTCAGCCCTGTTTGACATTGGCCTTGTTTGTCACCCAGGAAGATCCTGGGCTTATCAAAATGACCACAGTGCTCAATGCAATCAAACCTGCATTATAGTGTAGACAAACGTACCCCTTTTCTTGTAGTCAAATTAAATCACAGAATAGTTTTTTGTTCCTGTGGAAAATACCATGTAGACTCCCCTCACAGGTAAATGTGTCCAGTTTTCATAATAAGACGTGTGGACAGTTCACACACTCACACACTACCTGCTTACCAGTGGTGGAAAAAGTACCCAATTGCCATACTTGAGTTAAAGTAAAGATACCTTAGAAAACCTTAGAAAATGAAAGTCACCCAGTAAAATACTGCTTGAGTAAAAGTCTAAAAGTATTTTGTTTTAAATGTACTTAAGTATCAAAAGTAAAAGTATAAATCAGGGCTCCTGAGTGGCACAGTGGTCTAAGACACTGCTTCTTAATGCAAGAGGCGTCACTGTAGTACCTGGTTTGAATCTAGGCTGCATCACATCTGGCCGTGATTGGGAGTCCCATAGGATGGTGCATGTTTGGCCAGGGTAGGCCGTCATTGTAAATAAGAATTTGTTCTTAACTGACTTTCCTAGGTAAATTATAAAACATAAAATTGCTTCTATTAAGCAAAGCATACTGCACAATTTTTGTGTTTTTTATTTATTTACAGATAACTAGGGGCACGCTACAACATGCAGACATAATTTACAAACAAAGCATTTGTGTTTAGTGAGTCTGCCAGATCAGAGGATGTAGGGATGACCAGTGATGTTCTCTTGATACTGTAAGCTTGTGAATTGGACCATTTTTCTGTCCTGCTAAGCATTCAAAATGTAACGAGTACTTTTTTGTCAGGGAAAATGTATAGAGTAAAAAGTACATTATTTTCTTTAGGAATGTAGTGAAGTAAAAGTTGTCAAATATATAAATAGTAAAGTGAAGTACAGATAACCCCCAAAAACGACTTAAGTAGTACTTTTAAATATTTTTACTTATGTACTTTTCACCACTACTGCTTACCTGCTCAGGCATCTGAGTGATGGATTGGGATGTGGAGAGAGGGAGAGGGGGCGTATTACCTGTGTGTCAGGGACAGCGAAGCAACTCTCTGGTTGTGTGGTAGTAGTTGTTACTGCTTCAGTCCTTTGTTACTGCTCATGGCTGGAGTGTTACCTCATACTTCCAGCTCCTTACAACAACAATAGAGATCAGTCTGTTTGTCACGAACCCACTGAATGTAATATGGTCCATAGTTTTGCAAATGTCATACATTCCTTTTGCTTAGAGTATAAATCCTCCAAAGTATTTGAACATTTTGGGAGACCTTTCCATATGACTGTGGAGTCCTATCCAACATATATTTGGGAAGGAGGGAATCTAGGAGATCAAATTTCATAGCCCTCACCTCTGGGTTTCCAGTGTATAACAGGCTTATCCTACCTCACTGTGTGTTTTATTCACATACTAATCCACTGGCAGGTGATGACATAGTACTGGTGCTCTTTCTGTGGAAATCTCCCTTTCTCCTCCTCCTCTGTCTGCCTTGTCTGTCTGCCTGTCTGTGTCTGACTTACTGACATCCTTGGCTCTTATCTCTGGCTGCCCTCCTCTGGTGTGTGTTTGCAATACAATATAGTATTTGCATATATTTGTGTGGGAAAATTAGCCAAAATAATAAAAAGGAAATAATAACACAATAAAATAACAATAACGAGACTATATACAAGGAGTACTGGTACTGAGTCAATGTGCAGGGGTACGAGATAGTTGAGGTAATTTAGGTAATACAGTGGAGCAAAAAAGTATTTAGTCAGCCACCAATTGTGCAAGTTTTCCCACTTAAAAATATGAGAGAGGCCTGTAATTTTCATCATAGGTACACTTCAACTATGACAGACAAAATTAGAAAAAAACCCCAGAAAATCACATTGTAGGAATTTTTATTAATTAATTTGCAAATTATGGTGGAAAATAAGCATTTGGTCAATAATTATCTCAATACTTTGTCATTCCAACAAAGGGTATATAACAGAGGTCAAATGTTTTCTGTAAGTCTTCACAAGGTTTTCACACACTGTTGCTGGTATTTTGTCCCATTCCTCCAAGCAGATCTCCTCTAGAGCAGTGATGTTTTGGGGCTGTTGCTGGGCAACAAGGACTTTCAACTCCCTCCAAAGATTTTCTATGGGGTTGAGATCTGGAGACTGGCTAGGCCACTCCAGGACCTTGAAATGCTTCTTATGAAGCCACTCCTTCATTGCCCGGGCAGTGTGTTTGGGATCATTGTCATGCCGAAAGACCCAGCCACGTTTAATCTTCAATGCCCTTGCTGATGGAAGAAGGTTTTCACTCAAAATCTCACGATACATGGCCCCATTCATTCTTTCCTTTACACGGATCAGTCGTCCTGGTCCCTTTGCAGAAAAACAGCCCCAAAGCATGATGTTTCCACCCCCATGCTTCACAGTAGGTATGGTGTTCTTTGGATGCAACTCAGCATTCTTTGTCCTCCAAACACGACGAGTTGAGTTTTTACCAAAAAGTTATATTTTGGTTTCATCTGACCATATGACATTCTCCCAATCTTCTTCTGGATCATCCAAATGCTCTCTAGCAAACTTCAGACGAGCGTGGACATGTACTGGCTTAAGCAGGGGGACACGTCTGCCACTGCAGGATTTGAGTCCCTGGCAGCGTAGTGTGTTACTGATGGTAGGCTTTGTTACTTTGGTCCCAGCTCTCTGCAGGTCATTCACTAGGTCCCCCGTGCGGTTCTGGGATTTTTGCTCACCAATCTTGTGGTCATTTTGACCCCACGGGGTGAGATCTTGCGTGGAGCTCCAGATCAAGGGAGATTATCAGTGGTCTTGTATGTCTTCCATTTCCTAATAATTGCTCCCACAGTTGATTTCTTCAAACCAAGCTGCTTACCTATTGCAGATTCAGTCTTCCCAGCCTGGTGCAGGTCTACAATTTTGTTTCTGGTGTCCTTTGACAGTTCTTTGGTCTTTGCCATAGTGGAGTTTGGAGTGTGACTGTTTGAGGTTGTGGACAGGTGTCTTTTATACTGATAACAAGTTCAAACAGGTGCCATTAATACAGGTAACGAGTGGAGGACAGAGGAGCCTCTTAAAGAAGAAGTTACAGGTCTGTGAGAGACAGAAATCTTGCTTGTTTGTAGGTGACCAAATACTTATTTTCCACCATAATTTGCAAATAAATTCATTAAAAATCCTACAATGTGTTTTTATTTTTTTCTCAATTTGTCTGTCATAGTTGAAGTGTACCTATGATGAAAATTATAAGTGGGAGAACTTGCACAATTGGTGGCTGACTAAATACTTTTTTGCCCCACTGTATGTACATGCAGGTAGGGGTAAATGTGACTAGGCAATCAGGATAGATAATCACCAGAGTAGCAGCAGTGTATGTGAAGAGTGTGAAAGTGAGTGTGTATGTGTGTCACCTGCATAGCCTCACTTCCCAACCACTTTGTTCACGTATTTTCTCTTCTGAGACTCCTACTCCTTCTGTTTTCTTGTATTTTCACCAGAACCCCAGGCCTGACCCTGATATACACAGTGAAACACTCCCACCCACAAACCCAAAATACAGTCCAACACTCCCACCCACACACCCAAAACACACAATCAAACACTCCCACCCACCCATCCAAAAATCACAGTCAAACATACTGTTTGTCAGACGGCATGTTGGCAGTGGCTGCACAGGAGTCTCAAACACAATCTTAGAACAACTGAACCAGTCACTGTTTTAAGCAATGCTCATCTTTTCACTTCACTTCCCACCAAAATAAATTATTGGTATCTGGATGCAAAGAAATTGTCCCATCACTAAAATAATATTTTGTACACTGAATGTACAAAACATTAAGGACACCTGCTTTTTCCATGACAGACTGACCAGGTGAATCCAGGTGAAAGCTATGATCCCTTATTGATGTCACTTGTTAAATCCACTTTAATCCCTGTAGATGAAGGGGAGGACACAGGTAAAATAAGGATTTTTAAGCAATTGAGACATGGATTGTGTATGTATGGAGGGTGAATGGGCAAGACAAAATATTTAAGTGCCTTTGAATGGGGTATGGTAGTAGGTGCCAGGCGCACCGGTTTGTGTCAAGAACTGCAAAGCAGCTGGAGTTTTCATGCTCAACAGTTTCCCGTGTGTATCAGGAATGGTCCAACTCCAAAAGGACATCCAGCCAACTTGACACAACTGTGGGTAGCATTGGAGGCAACCTGGGCCAGCATCCCTGTGGAACGCTTTCGACACCTTGTAGAGTCCATGCCCCAACAAATTGAGGCTGTTCTGAGGGCAAAAAGGGGGGTTGCAACTTCATATTAGGAAGGTGTTTCTAATGTGTTGTACACTCAGTGTATAATAGCAGCATATATATTTTGCTCAGTGTCTTTATGTAATGTCTGGCTGAGCACCTGGTGGTGAGCCCTGCAGCCTGATGTTTGAAGATTGTGTAAGTCTTGGATCTCTGCCCAGTGTTAGCAGTGGGGTCAGGGGAGTGAGTGCTAGTGAGGGAGAAATCAAGAGAGAAATATCATAACTTCCTCTCACTGACTCCGCACTCCTGGCTCTCCAGTGCTGTAAACCTTTAAACCTGGTGTGTGTGTGTGTGTGTGTGTGTGTGTGTGTGTGTGTGTGTGTGTGTGTGTGTGTGTGTGTGTGTGTGTGTGTGTGTGTGTGTGTGTGTGTGTGTGTGTGTGTGTGTGTGTGTGTGTGTGTGTGTGTGTGTGTGTGTGTGTGTGTGTGTGTGTGTGTGTGTGTGTGTGTGTGTGTGTGTTCGCGCTGGCTGAGTCAGTGTGTATGGTGGTGGGCCCCAGTGCTGGGGGCCAACTGTGTGTCTGAGCCCTGGGCCTGGCACCCATCACACACAGGAAACAGGCACTGGGCCCTAGAGATGAGCTGCACATTAAAACACACAGGAAACACACATAGGAAACTGAGGCTGAACCGACTGCCCGCTCGCCTCACTCCCCCATCCTCCACTTCTCTCCTCCTCCAGACAGCCAGGGCCAAGCTGACACAGCTGACAGCCCATCTAACCTCTCTGCAGAGCTGCACGCTCTCTCAGGCAAGATCCCACCCATCCTCCCCAGACACCCAGACACTCGGGAGGCTGGGAGCCAACTCTGGCTGTGGCAGATTGTATGAACTGATTTATAACAATGTATAACTCTGCAATGCTTTAAGCTAGAAACGATTCTAGTTAAAAAAAATACATTAATGAACAAAACAATCTGTAAAATGCCAGAGGAAGATGCAATGCCAATGCACATGGGATATCTTTGGTTTGTCTCTGTGACATTCAGAAGCTAAGCTGCGACCTTCTAAAGTCGAGGAGTCCAACAAATTGGCTTTGCTTGGGAAGTAATCTTATACAGTGTTTGACTCTGTCACTATCAATTGTTCTATTCACTTTCTGTAAAAGAGAATATGTATTATTCAATTGAGGGTTTATATAAATTATAATAATAAACCATATTTGGTGGCTGAATAACATTTGTGGAAATCAGGTCTAGGCTTTATTTTCCTTATTTATTTATTTATTTATTATTTATTATTCTTATTCTTATTAGATAGCCTGCCTAAAATATGTCATCAGTCTTGTCAAACTATGTAGAATAGCAGGATATGAGTTTCAAACCCCCAGAAATGTCCTAGGTCCTTCAAATTAAACAAAATCAAGCTTTTGGTGGTGTATTTAATTTAGGCTCTCTCAATAAAATAAAAAACATTTCAACAGTAAACATGTCGTCCCCCACAAACAGTGGTGTAAAGTACCTTTAAGTACTACTCCATACATTTTCCCTGACACCCAAAAGTACTCGTTACATTTTGAATGCTTAGAGGGACAGGAAAATTGTCAAATTCCCACACTTATAAAGAAACTGACTTTTAGAACTGTTAAAGCTCCATGGATTGATGAGGAATTCAAAAACTGTATGGTTGAAAGAGATGGGGCAAATGGACTGGCTAATAAGTCTGGCTGCACATCTGACTGGCTGACTTACTGCAAATTGAGAAATTATGTGACTAAACTTAACAAAAAGAAGATAAAACTAGGCCCTCTTTTAAAAATATTTTTACCAATGACATGCCACTGGCATTAAACAGAGCCTGTGTGTCCATGTATGCTGATGATTCAACCATATACATGTTAGCAACCACAGCTAATGAAGTCGCTGAAACCCATAACAAGAAGTTGCAGTCAGTTTTGGAATGGGTGGCCAGTAATAAACTGTTCCTGAACATCTTTAAAACTAAGAGCATTGAATATGGTTCAAATCATTCCCTAAGCTCTAGACCTCAGATGCATCTTGTAATGAATGTTGTGGCTGTTGAACAAGTTGAAGAAACTAAATTACTTGATGTTACCTTAGATTGTTACCTGTCATGGTCAAAACGTAGATTCAATTGTTGTAAAGATGGGGAAATGTCTGTAATGAAGAGATGTTCTGCTTTTTTGACACCAAACTCCACAAAGCAAGTCCTGCAGGCTCTAGTTGTCTTATCTTGATTATTGTCTATCCATGTGGTTAAGTGCTGCGAAGAAAGACCTTGTTAAGCTGCAGCTGGTGCAGAGCAAAGCAGCACATCTTGCTCTTCTGTCACGGCCGTCATCGGAATGAGACCAAGGTACAGCGTGGTGAGCGTACATATTCCTTTTTATTAGAATGTCGCCAACAAAACAATAAACAATACAAAAACGACTGTGCCGCTAAACAGGACTATGATGCCTCTAACAAAGTTACTACCCACACTGAAAGGAGGGAAAAAGGGCTACCTAAGTATGATTCCTAATCAGAGACAATGATAGACAGCTGTCCCTGATGGAGAACCATACCCGGCCAAAACATACACTGCTCAAAAAAATAAAGGGAACACTACAATAACACATCCTAGATCTGAATGAATGAAATATTCTTATTAAATACTTTTTTCTTTACATAGTTGAATGTGCTCACACAAAAATTATCAATGGAAATCAAATGTATCAACCCATGGAGGTTTGGATTTGGAGTGACACTCAAAATGAAAGTGGAAAACCACACTACAGGCTGATCCAACTTTGATGTAATGTCCTTAAAACAAGTCAAAATGAGGCTCAGTATTGTGTGTGGCCTCCACGTGCCTGTATGACGTCCCTACAATGCTTGGGCATGCTCCTGATGAGGTAGCGGATGGTCTCCTGAGGGATCTCCTCCCACACCTGGACTAAAGCATCCACCAACTCCTGGACAGTCTGTGGTGCAACGTGGCGTTGGTGGATGGAGCGAGACATGATGTCCCAGATGTGCTCAATTGGATTCAGGTCTGGGGAACGGGCGAGCCAGTCCATAGCATCAATGCCTTCCTCTTGCAGGAACTGCTGACACACTCCAGCCACATGAGGTCTAGAATTGTCTGGCGTTAGGAGGAACCCAGGGCCAACCGCACCAGCATATGGTCTCACAAGGGGTCTGAGGATCTCATCTCGGTACCTAATGGCAGTCAGGTTACCTCTGGGGAGCACATAGAGGGCTGTACAGCCCCCCAAAGAAATGTCACCCCACACCATGACTGACCCACCGCCAAACCGGTCATGCTGGAGGATGTTGCAGGCAGCAGAACGTTCTCCACGGCGTCTCCAGACTCTGTCACGTCTGTCACGTGCTCAGTGTGAACCTACTTTCATCTGTGAAGAGCACAGGGCGCCAGTGGCGAATTTGCCAATCTTGGTGTTCTCTGGCAAATGCCAAATGTCCTGCACGGTGTTGGGCTGTCAGCACAACCCCCACCTGTGGACGTCGGGCCCTCATACCACCCTCATGGAGTCTGTTTCTGACCGTTTGAGCAGACACATGCACATTTGTGGCCTGCTGGAGGTCATTTTGCAGGGCTCTGGCAGTGCTCCTCCTGCTCCTCCTTGCACAGGAGGTAGCGGTCCTGCTGCTGGGTTGTTGCCCTCCTTACGGCCTCCTCCACATCTCCTGATGTACTGGCCTGTCTCCTGGTAGCGCCTCCATGCTCTGGACACTACGCTGACAGACACAGCAAACCTTCTTGCCACAGCTCGCATTGATGTTCCATCCTGGATGAGCTGCACAACCTGAGCCACTTGTGTGGGTTGTAGATTACGTCTCATGCTACCACTAGAGTGAAAGCACCGCCAGCATTCAAAAGTGACCAAAACATCAGCCAGGAAGCATAGGAACTGAGAAGTGGTCTGTGGTTACCACCTGCAGAACCACTCCTTTTTTGGGGGTGTCTTGCTAATTGCCTATAATTTCCACCTGTTGTCTATTCCATTTGCACAACAGCATGTGAAATTTATTGTCAATCAGTGTTGCTTCCTAAGTGGACAGTTTGAATTCACAGAAGTGTGATTGACTTGGAGTTACATTGTGTTGTTTAAGTGTTCCCTTTATTGTTTTGAGCAGCGTAGATACACAAATGTTGGAGTGTGCCCCTGGCTATCCGTATATTTTTTTAAATAAATACAATCATGCCGTCTGGTTTGTTTAATATCAGGAATTTAAATGATTTATACCTTTTCTTTTCGTTTTTGATACTTAAGCGTATTTTAGCAAATACATTTACATGCTTACTTAAATATATCTGATACCAAGTGCTTTTAGAGTTTTCCTCAAAGGGTATTTTACTGGGTTACTTTCACTTTTACTCAACGATTTCCCCCACTGCGCCTATTAGTGTAATTTTGTAAATGCCGGATCTCTATAGCAAGCCACATCATTCATTCAGCCAGTGTCATCATAGCGCTTGATGGTTTTTTCGACTTCACTTGAAGAAACTTTCAAAGTTAAAAGGTTAATTTATAACAATACTTTCCATTGCTGCCAGACAATGACAGGATTGCCTGGGTGAGGCTGAAACAGATCCGGAGGAGGAAAAGAGATGGTGGGGATGATGGGTGCAGGATCAGCCATCCTCATCACCAATGTTGTGTTGGAAGAACAACATGTTGTTCCTTATAAACAGCTCCGGTTTATTAGCTGTCACTCTAAAATGCTCACGTTCCCCACGTAGCATAACAACAATGTTTAGCCAAAATACGGTAGCCCTTCAGGATAGCAATCCGGTGAGCAAAAAGAGACAATATAACGAACATAACTAAAGGACTTTTTTCAAATGTGGAAAAATATTGAGAATCCCTGCTTAGTATTCCCAGACTTGAGCAGGAAACTCTCCACAGCACCAACCATGCTTGCACCATGCATACTTTAGTTACAGAAAACTGTGCCACATAAAAATATGGCATACACTCAATAGTACACACTCTTTAAAACATGTACCCTATATGAGGCCCACCCATTAGTCTCTCGCTCTCTCTCATGCTCTCTCTCATGCAGCTCATCCCAGAGCCCTGATTAAGCTCCCAGAGACGAGATAAAGAAGGGCTTTGCCTGTTTGTTGGATTAATCACTGACATTATGCAGCAGTGCTGTTTTTTAGCTGACTCTGACACTAGGGGATATTACTTTTACCCTTGTGCTGAAAATGACATTTTAGTCCCATGTATTCACTCTCCATGAAACAGAATCCATGTTGTGAGAACTTTGACTATATTATTAATAGTGGGTTCATATAATTGTGCTGTAGCACTCTGGGCCTACAATGAGCATTGCCCCAGTGAACTCATACCTGTGACGATTGAACTACTGTTATCTTAAATGCTTCCTCTTCTTGATTATAGCATTGCGCTCAAACTCCCATGAAAAACTTGCCAGGACAGGAAGCAGTAAAGCACTGTGACAGTGAGAATACACAGATCTCTGTTTAGTGTCCGTGTTTTAGATATTCGAGTACAATCATCTGATGTATTCTAAATTTACACAAGTGGATCCCAAGTGGAATGAAAGACTGGAAATGGAATGAAAGACTGGATGAAGCCAGACCGAAGTTAGACGACACCATGACCAGCCTTGTGATGAAGGGGAACACTTTGGCACCATGTTCATTATGTCATCATCATCTCTGTCCTCTTCATGGGACAAGATGCCCCCATGCAGCATCTGGTTCCCACATGTTACCTGGCCCAGTGCTCATCCATCAGTCTTAGAGGGCTTCTGGGCTCCAGCTCCTAGTCAGCACCATCACACACACACACGGGTGCACACTCAGCAGAGAGATTGAGGGGTTTACCTCAGTTTAGTAGAATCAGTACATCACTAACATCGTTTATTATTTAAGTCTTGAGAAGTGAGGATGTGAGAGATGAGAGACTGGGGATTTAAGGGACAAGTATGAAAGTTGAAAGATCCGTGGAGCTTTCATGAACCATATGAGAGAAGGCGTGAGTGCACATTGATCACGCTGGTGAAAAACGTGAGTGCTGTGATAAAAGATGGAAGAAAAAATAAAGAGTGAACATGTGTCTGGGATAGAGAGTGATAGATGGGGGAGATAGAGAGGGTTACGGGTATATCAGAGGCTGATAAAGATATGAGACTCTTTGATGCCTTAAAGATCCAAACTGAAAGACTGATTGGACTTCTGGTCACATGGGATGTCAGTGAGTTCTGTGACACGTAGAGGTGTGATCCAATTGAAATGTGACCCCCAGTGTTTCAGCCCCACTCTGGCCTCTATTAACCCCCTGGGGGAGACTGACCCGTCTCTGTGACCCCTGACATGACCCCGCACTAGGGGGCTAGGGATGCTGGCTAACACTCACCTGGTTCTCATTACAGATCAATCATAAAGCAGACAGAGTCAGAGGCTCCCACACTTATTTATACACAGAGGGGAGGAAGGGTTGGTTTTAACTGTGTGTGCTGTTAGTTAGTTTGTCCCCAGTAGCTAACTTGTACTAAGTGCCACATAGGTTAAAATAAATACATTTGATGACTTCTTCATAGTCATAATTATCTATAAGTAAACTAAGGCCAGAATGTAACATTCAGCTCTTTGAGCCCTCTATCCTGCGATCAGGTCATGCATATAGATAGGCTGTGTGTCGTTTCCCATTACTCTGACCTGGTGTGAGTCAGGTAGATGTCAGGTTAGTCCAATCTGGGCCTGTATTTAGTTACTTACCCTGGCTTTCTTTGTGTGTACCTGACATGTGCTCAGAGAGTAGGCTCCAGATGGAGAGGTGACATATGAATGTAAATGGGTATGGGTATACACTCTGATGTATGCTTGAGTCATAGACACTGTGTACTCCTGTATTTGATCTGTCCATCTGCACTGCGGAAGACCATCTGTGAGGTGAAGTCTGAAGGAATATCAGGTGACTCTGATACAGGAGTACATTTTGTCCTCTCAGAGTTGTTATTCCAAAATAGGCATAAGACTGCAACATGTAAAGTGTTGGTCCCATGTTTCATGAGCTGATATACAATATCCCAGAAATGTTCCATGAGCACAATCTCTGAAATTGGTTGCACAAATTTGGATACATCCCTGTTAGTGAGCATTTCTCCTTTGCCAATATAATCTATCCACCTGACAGGTGTGGCATATCAAGAAGCTGATTAAACAGCATGATCATTATACAGGTGCACCTTGTGCTGGGGACAATAAAAGGCCTCTGTAAAATGTGCAGTTTTGTCACACAACACAATGCCACAGATGGTTCAAGTCTTAAGAGTGTGCAATTGGCATGCTGACTGCAGGAATGTCCACCAGAGCTGTCGCCAGAGAATTTAATGTTCATTTCTCTTCCGCCTCCAACATAATTTTAGAGAATTTGGCATTATGTACAATCGGCCTCAAACGCAAACCACGTGAAACCACGCCAGCCCAGGATCTCTACATCCAGCTTCTTCACCAGCGAGATGGTCTGAGACGAGCCACCCAGACAGCTGATGAAACTGTGGGTTTGCACAACCGAAGAATGTCTGCACAAAAGCTCATCTGCATGCTCATTGTCCTCAACTTCAGTGGGCAAATACTCATCTTCGATGGCCACTGGCATGCTGGAGAAGTGTATTTTTCACTGATGAATCCCGGTTTCAGATGTACCAGGCAGATGTATGGCGTTGTGTGGACGAACGGTTTGCTGATGTGCTCCATGGTGGCGGTGGGGTTATGGTATGGGCAGGCATAAGCTACGGACAACTAACACAATTGCATTTTATCGATGGCAATTTGAATGCACAAGATCTTGAGGCCCATTGTTGTGCCATTCATCCGCCATCACCTCATGTTTCAGCATGTAAATGCACAGCCCCAGATCGCAAGGATCTGTACACAATTACTGAAATCTGAAAATGTGCCAGTTCTTCCAGACATGTCACCCATTGAGCAAGTTTGCCGGCGATTGTCAAGCGAATTGTCACGCCTTCTCTCTCAAAGGCGCCAGGCTCCCCAGCATTACGCACTCCTCCAACCATCATTACGCACACCTGCCTTCCCCTGTCACGCGCTTCAACAATTATTGCACTCACATGGACTCAATCACCTGTGTGATTACTTCCCCTGTACAGGAAGTTCACATACACCTCAGCCAAATACATTTAAACTCAGTTTTCCACAATTCCTGACATTTAATCCTAGTAAATATATCCCTGTTATAGGTCAGTTAGGATCACCACTTTATTTAAAGAATGTGAAATATTAGAAGAATAGTAGAGAGAAAGATTTATTTGGTAGCATTGCCTTTAAATTGTTTAACTTGGGTCAAACGTTTCGGGTAGCCTCCAACAGGTTTCCCACAATAAGTTGGTTGAATTTTGTAGAGTCAAGTTTGTGGGCCTCCTTGCTCAAACACGCTTTATTCCCACATATTCTCTATGGGAATGAGGTCAGGGCTTTGTGGTGGCCACTCCAATACCTTGACTTTGTTGTCCTTAAGCCATTTTGCCACAACTTTTGAAGTATGCTTGGGGTCATTGTCCATTTTGGAAGAACCATTTGCGACCAAGCTTTAACTTTCTGACTGATGTCTTGAGATGTTGCTCCAATATATCAACATAATTGTTTTTCCTCATGATGCCATCTATTTTGTGAAGTGCACCAGCCCATGCAGAGTAAGGGGAACAACTACTAGAAGGCTCAGAGCGAGTGAAGTTTGAAACGCTATTAGTGAGCGCTAACTAGCTAGCCATTTCACTTTGGTTACACCAGCCTCATCTCGGGAGTTGATAGGCTTGAAGTCATAAACAGCGCAATGCTTGATGCACAACGAAGAGCTGCTGGCAAAATGCACAAAAGTGCTGTTTGAATGAATGTTTACACGCCTGCTTCTGCCTACCACCGTACTTAGATACTTGTATGCTTGTATGCTCAGTCAGATTATATGCAACGCAGGACCATTTCTAGTAATATCATCAACCATGTGTAGTTAACTAGTTATTATGATTGATTGTTTTTTATAAGATAAGTTCAATGCTAGCTAGCAACTTACCTTGGCTTACTGCATTTGCGTAACAGGCAGTCTTCTTGTGGAGTGCAACGAGAGAGAGTCAGGTCGTTATTGCATTGGACTAGTTAACTGTAAGGTTGCAAGATTGATCCCCCGAGCTGACAAGGTGAAAATCTGTCGTTCTGCCCCTGAACAAAGCAGTTAATCCACCATTCCTAGGCGGTCATTGAAAATAAGAATGTGTTCTTAACTGAATTGCCTAGTTAAATAAAGGTATAAAAATATATATATATTTAAATCGACGTCCAAAAATACCGATTTCCGATTGTTATGAAAACTTGAAATCGGCCCTAATTAATCCGCCATTCCGATTAATTGGTCGACCTCTAGTACGAACACACGATTCGATTCGGGAATGTCGTATTCCTGGTCGTAATGCTGGTAGTGCTGGTGAGTTGCAGCAAAAATTTCTGGCCTAATAATGTAAGAAATAATACATCAAAAAACAAAATACTGCAAAGTTGCCTAGGGGCTAGAAGCACGGCTTCCCTCTCTATCGACACCATTTTCATAGGCTATCGGCGCCATTTTCATAGCTTAGAGAAGCCTAACTACCATGACTAAACGGTCATGTGGAATTTGACTGCCATCATGACTCGCGACCTCCGGTTTGGCTGTAATATGTTCACCGTACAGCCCTATTCTTAACTGACATGTATGACAGCATGTTTCAGTCCCACCAATATCCAGCAATTTTGCACAGACATTGAAAAGGAGTGGGACAACATTCCATAGGCCACAATCAACAGCCTGTTCAACTCTATGTGAAGGAGATGTGTCGCGCTGCCTGAGGGAAATGGTGGTCACACCAGATACGGACTGGGTTTCTGATCCACACCGCTACCATTTTTTTTACAGTATCTGTGACCAAGAGATGTATATGTATTCCCAATCATGTGGAATCCATAGATTAGGGCCTAATGTATTTATTTAAATGGACTGATTTCCATATATGAAGTGTAACAAGCCCCCCCCTCCAAAAAAACAACTAAAATGATTGTACTGTTTACAATACATAGCTTACCGCATTGTAATGAATTTCCTCCTCTTCTTCCGAAGAGGAGAGGCGAAACGTATCAGAGGACCAATATGCGGCGTGGTAAGTGTCCATGGTTCTTTTTAATACGTTAAGGTACACATGAACAACTGACTACAAAAAACAAGAAATGTGAAAACTCAAAACAGTCCTATCTGGTGGAAATAAAGGTCAGAACGTGACAGTACCGCCCCCCCCAAAGGTGCGGACTCCGGCCGCAAAACCTTGACCTATAGGGGAGGGTCTGGGTGGGCGTCTGCAGCGGCGCCGGACAGGCGGGACACTCCGGCAGCGGCGCCGGACAGGCGGGACACTCCGGCAGCGGCGCCGGACAGGCGGGAGACTCCGGCAGCGGCGCTGGACAGGCGGGAGACTCCGGCAGCGGCGCTGGACAGGCGGGAGACTCCAGCAGCGGCGCCGGACAGGCGGGACCACCTGCAGGGGGGAGACAGAGAGACAGCCTGGTGCGTGGGGCTGCCACAGGAACCACCAGGCTGGGGAGACCTTCAGGAGGCTTGGTGTTAAGAGGAGCCTGAAGGACCGGGCTGTGGGGGAGCACTGGAGCTCTGGTGCGCAACCTTGGCACCACTTCCCCAGGCTGGACAACTATTCTAGCCCGGACCCTCCAGAGTGCAGGCACAGGTTGAACCGGGCTGTGGGTAAGCACGGGAGATCTAGTGCTTACTACACGCACCTCTCCCTTAGGCTCCACTCCCACATTTGCCTGGCACGAGCGGAGCGCAGGCAGAGGACACGCCCCGGAGACACAGCACGCAGAGCCGGCGCAGGATAACCTGGACCAAAACTGCGTACCGGCGACCAGACCCGCTGAGCAGGCACCATACGCCCTGGCTCAATGCCCACACTCGCATGGCACTTTCGGGGGGGGCTGCCCTAAAGCGCACCGGGCTATGGGCACGCACTGGCGACACTGTGCGCTTAACCGCATAACACGGTGCCTGACCAGTAATGCGCTGCTTATCATAAGCACGAGGAGTGAGCTCAGGTCTGCTACCTGGCTTAGTACCACACCTCGTGTGCCCCCCAAAAAAATGTTTTGGGGCTGCCTCTCGTACCTGTCCTACTGCCGTGCTGGCTTCGCCAACCTCATTCTCCTGTAACCTTCCTTGCACTGTTCCATCGAATCCCAGGCGGGCTCCGGCACTCTCCCTGGGTCAACCGCCCACCTGTCTATCTCCTCCCAAATTGTGTAGTCCAGATTCTGCTCTGATGCTGGCCTCTGTTGTTGTTGCTGCTGCTGCTGCTGTCGTCGCTGCTGTTTACCACGCCGCTTGGTCCGAGTTGGGTGGGTGATTCTGTAATGAATTCTGTAATGAATCTTCTTCCGAAGAGGAGAGGCGAAACGGATCAGAGGACCAATATGCAGCGTGGTAAGTGTCCATGGTTCTTTTTAATACGTTAAGGTACACATGAACAACTGACTACAAAAAACAAGAAATGTGAAAACTCAAAACAGTCCTATCTGGTGCAAAGACAGAGACAGGAACAATCACACAGTGAAACCCAGGCTACCTAAGTATGATTCTCAATCAGAGACAACTAATGACACCTGCCTCTGATTGAGAACCATACTAGGCCGAAACATAGAAATACCCAAATCATAGAAAAACAAACATAGACTGCCCACCCAACTCACGCCCTGACCATACTAACTAAATACAAAACACAGGAAATAAAGGTCAGAACGTGACACGCATATTACGCATTGCAGAAAAAAACATGGATTTAAGACGTCTTTGTTATATAATTATAGACTATCCCTCAAATGAAATACATTCTAGTAATCACCTTTGAGTGTGGCCTATATTATTATGCATACTAGATGGACTGTTATCATATTCTACACTCCAAGCGTTCTATACATGAGTATGGGAGAGAAAGTATAGGCATATGAGATGCTGTTGGTTCATTGATTGTGCAAGGCAGCTTACAGAGTTAGCCTACAATTATAGTGAATTTGTATTTGATTTTGAATAGCACTTCTTATATTTTCAGAATTAATAGGCTGACACTTTACCTTTCACTACAGAATATCTCACCACCGTGTGTTTCAATCTCCTCCTCTCTCTCCTTCATTCCTTTCTGGAGTGTGCATAGAGAGGTTGTCAACAATTTAATGAAATACAGTATGTTTTGTTGTGAAAACATGCTACTACTGATGTTCCCGAACAGATTTCACTTTGTTTCCCAAAGCACTGGGTAGTTGCAAGAACAGGATTTCAGAGCCCATGGCATACAGAGCTTGGGCAGAATATCACCTGCCATGAAGCGAGATGCTGCATGCTCTTCAAAACTGTAGGAAAGCGGCCACCATTCACTATTCGAGTGCATACATATGACATGTCCATTTTCCCCTGCCCCTGTTCCTGCCCATTTGATAATGAGCCATTCTAAATCAAAACTAATTTGACATATAAGTAAAGACAAGATTACATTTATAATAGTCTGATGGGTGAAAATATGATCAGTTGATGAGAGAACAGCATATAATAGAGAAATTGCGCAAAAGTCGTAAAAAATATCTGCCATTTGCCAGAATTGCCAGATGGCCAACCTGCCCCTGGTGATGAGGGAGGAGTGCCCTTCTCAAATGGAACAAGGCTGCATGGTGTATCGTCCAGAAACATACATCTATTTTCCATGAAGGCAGATGAAGCATTTTTATCAAAAGCAATAACTTTTGCATGTGAAAACACTGACTCCTACTTATTACTCCAGGTGCTTAATAACATCACTTTTGTTTTGGGCCAACTTCTCCTTGGGCTTTGAGTAGGGCACCTGGCTCACGCCTGGGAGGCATTCCAAATCCAAAACAAATGCAATCAACTTTAATACGATGCAAAATGCCTATCCGGGTGCCCGGGCCAGGTTAATCGAATCCCCTCATTGAGGGAATGAGTATTAGTTAGGAACCTGGTCCACACTCCCCACACCTGAGGAGCATTGGGCAGCTCAAAGGCAGTTCCCAAACAATGTTCTGGAGATTCAAGCCAGCAAAGACTCTACGCCTCTACGCAGACGACACCATTCTGTATACATCTGGCCCTTCTTTGGACACTGTTAACTAACCTCCAAACGAGATTCAATGCCATACAACTCTCCTTCCATGCCTCCAACTGCTCTTAAACGCAAGTAAAACTAAATGCATGCTATTCAATTGATTGGTGCCCACACCCGCCCGCTCGACTAGCATCACTATTCTGGACGGTTCTGACTTAGAATGTGTGGAAAATTACAAATACCTAGGTGTCTGGTTAGACTGTAAACTCTCCTTCTAGACTCACATTAAGCATCTCCAATCCAAAATTAAATCTAGAGAATCGGCTTCCTATTTGAAAACAAAGCCTCATTCACTCATGCTGCCAAACATACCCTCGTAAAACGGACTATCCGACCGATCCTTGACTTCAGCGATGTCATTTACAAAATAGCCTCCAACACTCTACTCAGCAAATTGGATGTAGTCTATCACAGTGACATCTGTTTTGTCACAAAAAGCCCCATATACTACCCACCACTGCGACCTGTATGCTCTAGTTGGCTGGCCTTCGCTACATATTCGCCACCAAACCCACTGGCTCCAGGTCATGTATAAGTCTTTGCTAGGTAAAGCCCCACCTTATCTCAGCTCACTGGTCACCATAGCAACAACCACCGATCGCACGCGCTCCAGCCGGTATATTTCACTGGTCATCCCCAAAGCCAACACCTCATTTGATCGCCTTTTCTTCCAGTTCTCTGCTGCCAATGACTGGAACAAATTGCAAAAATCACTGAAGCTGGAGACTTATATTGCCCACTCTAACTTTAAGCATCAGCTTTCAGAGCAGCTTACCAATCACTGTACCTGTACACAGCCCATCTGTAAATAGCACACCCAACTACCTCATCCCCATATTGTTATTTATTTTTTTGCTCTTTTGCACCCCAGTATCTCTACTTGCACATCATCATCTGCACATCTATCACTCCAGTGTTAATGCCAAATTGTAATTATTTCGCCACTATAGCATATTTATTGCCTTACTTCCTTAATCTTACTAAATTTGCACACACTGTATATTTTTATTTTGTGTTATTGACTGTACGTTTGTTTATCCCATGTGTAACCCTGTGTTGTTGTTTTTGTCGCACTGCTTTGCTTTATCTTGGCCAGGTCGCATTTGTAAACGAGAACCTGTTCTCAACTAGCCTACCTGGTTAAGTAAAGGTGAAAAAAATATAAATAAATATAAAAAGGGAGAGGACAGGTACCATAGGCCGTGCTCAGCCACACCACTACCACTACCGCTGTGTCTGGGGGAGGTAAACCGGATGAGTGTGACCCTGCTCGGGAACACCCAAACAGAACGATCCTGCTCAGGAAGAAGAGCCGGATGACGTGTGTGTAACAATAGTTTCCAGTATGATGATGTTACTGGTGAAGCTTTCTCCACCATCTCCAGATGTGGCCTACTATGACAAGACTGCAGATGCCACAACTACCGCATAGGAACAACATGATGCCAACTCCTAGGCGACGTACACTCCATGCGAAACGACTGGACTCTAGCGTATATGGGGTGTGAGTGTGCCAGGGCCTGTGTGTGCTTGTGTTTTTGTTCTGTATCATTTTATTATTGTAAAAAATCTATTTTTAAAAATTAATTGAAAGAGAAAGATATTAAAGAACTATAAAGTGACTGACTGCCTTCTGCCTGTGTTTGTGGTTTCGGGATTCAAAAATATCTTAGTTGACAAATACACGCTTTACATGATTACATAAGAGGAAATGTATAGTTACATTAACCTCAATGTGGCAATGGATGTTACTAATTTTAAGGTTGAATGTTACATTAGTTTGTAAGATGGCCTTAACTGTACAAAAGTGATGTTGAATTGTGTTTTGGTTGTCAATGCAACTAAGTATCAACATTTACATTTACATTTAAGTCATTTAGCAGAAGGAGCTGTAACTTCTGTTTGCATAGTTCCATCCGTGCCACTGACTTAATCTGGCTTTAATTCAAGTTTAAATGCAACTTAATAATTGATCAATTGGATTCACGTCTCCAACTCAACCAAAAAAGTTAAAGAATAGTCTCTTATCAAACTTTATTTAAAGTTTAGTCATCTATACTTTAACTTAGATTTTAGTTTGAGATGTGAATCAAACATAAATTAGATTTAAATTAACTTTGAAATTAACTATGACTAACTGAAATTAACAACTGACTGTAAATTAACTAACTGACTAACTGTAAATTAACTAACTGACTAACTGTAAATTAACTAACTGACTAACTGTAAATTAACTAACTGACTAACTGTAAATTAACTAACTGACTAACTGTAAATTAACTAACTGACTAACTGTAAATTAACTAACTGACTAACTGTAAATTAACTAACTGACTAACTGTAAATGAACTAACTGACTAACTGTAAAACTGTAAATTAACTAAACTGTAAATTAACTAACTGAACTGTAAATTAACTAACTGACTAACTGTAAATTAACTAACTGACTAACTGTAAATTAACTAACTGACTAACTGTAAATTAACTAACTGACTAACTGTAAATTAACTAACTGACTAACTGTAAATTTAACTGAAACTGTAAATTAACTAACTGACTAACTGTAAATTAACTAACTGACTAACTGTAAATTAACTAACTGACTAACTGTAAATTAACTAACTGACTAACTGTAAATTAACTAACTGACTAACTGTAAATTAACTAACTGACTAACTGTAAATTAACTAACTGACTAACTGTAAATTAACTAACTGACTAACTGTAAATTAACTAACTGACTAACTGTAAATTAACTAACTGACTAACTGTAAATTAACTAACTGACTAACTGTAAATTAACTAACTGACTAACTGTAAATTAACTAACTGACTAACTGTAAATTAAAGTCAGTCAAACGGCAGTGCAGCATCGATCATCATGTCACCAGAATAATTTATTGGAAAGGAGCATCAAGATCACCTTCCACTTTCACCACCAGGTGAAGTTCATCATAATTTATTTAATTTGTAGACTAATAAACTGCATGGTTTCCCAGAGTTGTGGTGGGAGGACCACACAACATATCATGCATGACTCCAAGTTTACGTCTTCAATGGTTATTATTAGTGAACAAAAATAGAAATGCAACATGCAACAATTTCAAAGATTTTACTGAGTTACAGTTCATAGAAGGAAATCAGTCAATTGGGGAGCCAGGCCCAGCCAATCGGAATTAGGGAAAAACCTGCACATTTTAGTGTCCTTTCATTGTCCCCAGCACAAGGTGGACCTGTGGAAAGATCATGCTGTTTAATTAGCTTCTTGATATGCCACACCTGTCAGGTGGATGGATTATAGAGTCCCAAAGTGGAAGTGTCATAACACCCATTAAACCTAGCTGTCAAACAGGGAAATGGTTTCAATCGTTTTTCCACCATTCATTTTTCCCATAGAGGATTTTAGAAACACTTAAAATAAAAGGGCTGTGTTTTGTGTAGGCTTACCCTGGTGTGACGTTTTGATTACCATGTAAATCTGTCTCGGACAAGGGGATATTTCTGAAAATATTTGCCTCTATTTTCTCTCTGATTCGAAAATGCTAATTAGCATCAAAGTAGACATCACACAAAACTACAAATCACGATGCATCGATGGTGCAGCTGTAAAACTTTTCAGTCTCCTGAGAGGGAATAGGTTTTGTCGTTCCCTCTTCACAATTATCTTGGTGTGCTTGGACCATGTTTGTTTGTTGGTGATGTGGACGCCAAGGCACGCTCGGTCCTCCTTTTCCTCTAGTCCACAATCATCTCCATTGTCTTGATCACGTTGAGGGAGAAGTTGTTGTCTTTGCACCACACGGTCAGGTCTCGGACCTCCTCCCTATAGACTGTCTCATCATTGTCGGTGATCAGGCCTACCACTGTCATCAGCAAACTTAATGATGGTGTTGGAGTCGTGTCTGGCTGTTCAGTCATGAATGAGAGATTCTTACATTTGCTTCGCTTCGGCAGCCTCGTCTAGATCATCATGGCATTTGTAGTTCTTTATGATCGCCACATTAGCAGCTAATTATCGTTTAATTTTTGGGGGCGTAAATACAGGCTAATATATTGATGCTTTGCCAACAGGTATTGTGTCAACTTAGAACTTGCACAAGACAGTTCACAGAATTGTCCATTTAAAGAAATGTAGCCAATTTATTCATTACTACATTTGGTTATGTAGTGAGGTCTGCACAACGCATCACCGGGGGCACACTACCTGTCCTCCAGGACACCTACACCACCCGATGTCACAGGAAGGCCATAAAGATCATCAAGAACAACAACCACCCGAGCCACTGCCTGTTCACCCCGCTATCATCCAGAACGCGAGGTCAGTACAGGTGCATCAAAGCAGGGACCGAGAGACTGAAAAACAGCTTCTATCTCAAGGCCATCAGACTGTTAAACAGCCGCCACTAACATTGAGTGGCTGCTGCCAACATACTGACTCAACTCCAGCTCACTTTAATAATGGAAATTTCTGTAAAAAATGTATCACTAGCCACTTTAAACAATGCCACTTAATTTAATGTTTAAATACCCTACATTACTCATCTCATATATATATATATATATATATATATATATATATATATATATGCTGTACTCTATATCATCTACTGCATCTTTATGTAATACATGTATCACTAGCCACTTTAAACTATGCCACTTTGTTTACATACCCTACATTACTCATCTCATATGTATATACTGTACTCGATACCATCTACTGCATCTTGCCTATGCCGTTCTGTACCATCACTCATTCATATATCTTAATGTACATATTCTTTATCCCTTTACACTTGTGTGTATAAGGTAGTAGTTGTGGAATTGTTAGGTTAGATTACTCGTTGGTTATCACTGCATTGTCGGAACTAGAAGCACAAGCATTTCGCTACACTCGCAGTAACATCTGCTAACCAGGTGTATGTGACAAATAACATTTGATTTGATTGGATTTAGTTAACATTAGATAGCTAATCCAGAGATTCTTACCTTTGCTTCGATTCGGCATCCTCTAGATCATCATGGCATTTGTAGTTCTCCTGCCACATTAGCAGCTAATTAGCGTTTCATTTTTGGGGGCGTAAATACAGGCAAATATATTGATAAAAGTCACCTTGTCCTAGAGAGATTTACACAGTTATCAAAACGTCACGCCGGGGTATGCCTACACGAAACATAGTCCTAATTTGAAGTGTTTCTAAAACAAATGTGTCCACCTAATGTTTTAGAAATTAACTTTTTGCGCATATGAAACATTTCTGGGGTGTTTTATTTCAGCTCATGAAACATGGGACCAACACTTTACATGTTGCGTTTGTATTTCTGTGCAGTAATATATCAATATTTGCGCATAAAGGCCTTCCATCATCATTCCTCGCACAATTCATCTTACTGACACAAAAAGATTCCACCATGTCCAAAGAAGAAATGATCTATCGAGATTTATACAGTTTTACAGAAACGATTTGATTCCATCATGTTTCTGTCATTTGTATTTATGTGGTATAACTTTACTCGCATAAAAACTGTGGATGGAAACCTGGTTAGAGATCATATATGAGTAAAGTATGGTCACATTTCACTGTTAAACCTACCCTTTGGAAAGACTTCGATAGCAACAGTGAATCTATTTATTTAAATAGATCTCTCAACAATTACTCTCACAACAGGACATTGTTACAGTTTTTCTCAGTCACTTTGGTGCATTTTTCACATCATCCCTAACATGTGCAAAATAATAAGTGCATTTCTCAGAACAATTTGTACAAATTGCAATATACAATAGATATGTTTCTAAAGCTAGTCAGTCACTAAAAATCCTTAGTACATCTCTCAAAAGTAAATATTCATGCCAATGATCATGTCAGTGTCATCAGAATGATAAGTCATTGAGTCATTGTTCACGAACAAGGTCGTCAAAATGTTTAGGCATGTTGTCAATGTAACTGTGTACTTTGACAGTATTACCTGATGTGAACTTAGGCTACAGTTTGGATGACAGCTACTGTATTGAAAATGCACAAGGCTGCACTTCTATGGCATATATCAATTTTAACAGTACTATTTACTTATTACTGTATGTGGGTTATTGATTGAAAGAGACTGGACAACCCAAGAGGCACAAAGGAAAAAAAACTAAATTAGAAAGAAACACCGGAAACCACCTACCTCTAAGGCACAACTTTGCCCGCAGCACTGTTGTGCTGTCTCTACACATCCAGACGTTCCTGTCTGTCGACCAACATATTCTCATCCACATCACACCGGATATTTTCCCTTCCAATGCAACGTGGAAAGAATCTTTTGGAATGCCTTATCCATCCTCTGCAGGCGTCTACTGTGATGTCCTCACATGCTGCATCCATTGCAGCCAGCAGGGTCATCTATGTGTGTGGCTGACGATCGTACACCTTCCACCTCCATGCTGAAAATAACTCCTCAATTCGCTTAAGGAATGGTGAATAAGGTGGGAGGAATTTTATGAGCATCCTCGGGTGGGTCACAAACCATTGCCTTATGTTTGATCGATGGAAACTCACATTATCACAAATGACCACATACTTTGGCAAATCCTCTCTAAACAGACCCCTCTCATCATCAGGGATGAGAGCCCTGTAGAGCACATATGTCAGAGTCAAGGCCCGCGGGCCACATCCGGCCCGCGAGAAGGTTTTTTACGGCCCCTGGGATGATCTTGATTTATTATTAGAACCGGCCCGCAGACCGCAGCAAGCCGGCAGCCCGCAGATCTTTTACACGTACCAATACTACATTTCCCACAATGCAACGGTGACGCACCGAGCAGTAGGCTGCTTCATTTCAATATTTATTGGCACAGCAGTTGTCAGCATCACAGTAAAATTAACTTTCAGATACCCATCAAAAATGGCAAAACGGAAGGTGGACACTGAGAACCGGGGGTTTCAAACAAGGTGGGAGTCGGAGTATTTGTTCACGGAGGTAGCTGGAAAACCTGTGTGTCTTCTGTGTGGAGAAAGTGTGGCGGTACTGAAAGAGTATAATCTGAGACGACATTATGAAACGAAACACGCGGACAACAACAAGAATATGGACATGGAACAAAGGCTACAAAAGGCAGAGGAATTAAAACGAGGCCTCAAATCTCGACAGGCTCTGTTCAAAAAAGCCAAATCACAAGGCCAGGCTGCTGTCAAGGCCAGTTTTATTTTGGCAGAAGAGATCGCTAAATCAGCCCGGCCATTTACGGAGGGGGATTTCATCAAAAACTGCATGATTAAAGTTTGTGACGAAGTTTGCCCAGAAAAAGGCAACTCTTTTTAAATGTGAGTCTGAGCAGAAACACCATTGCCGAGAGAGTAGACCAGTTGTCCATCAATCTAAAAGAGCAGCTTGTGAAAAAGGGAAAAGATTTCATTGCATATTCCTTGGCTGTGGATGAGAGCACCGACATTTCTGACATTGCCCAGTTGTCAATTTTCATCCGCGGAGTGGACTCCAGCCTAAGCGTGACAGAGGAGTTTTTGGCTTTACGTCCTATGCATGGCACAACTACGGGGCATGATTTGTATGAAGAGGTGTCAAGATGTGTAAATGAGATGGAGCTGCCTTGGGAAAAACTTGTGGGTTTGACAACCGACGGAGCACCTGCGATGTGTGGACACAGGAGCGGACTGGTGGCGAAGATACGGGAAAAGATGCAAGAGGAAAACGCGACAGGTGAGCTGACAGCTTATCATTGTATCATACACCAGGAAGCGTTGTGCGGTAAAGCCTTGAAAATGGAGCATGTAAGGAGCATCATCACGCGCACAGTTAACTTTATCAGAGCCAAAGGTTTGAATCACCGCCAGTTCAAGGCATTTCTGACGGAGTTAGAAACGGAGCATGGTGATTTGCCTTATCACACAGAGGTGCGATGGCTAAGCCAGGGAAAGGTGCTTCAAAGATGTTTCGAGCTTCGTGAGGAGATTTGTCTGTTCTTGGACAGCAAAGGGAAAGACACAACACAACTCCGAGACGAAATGTTTCTGTGTGAAATGGCTTTTCTGTGTGACATTACGAGTCATCTGAATGCAATGAACTTGCAGCTGCAGGGTCGGGATCGTGTCATCTCTGATATGTACAGTACAGTGAAGGCATTTAAAACCAAACTGACTCTGTGGGAGACGCAGATGCGGAAAGAAAATTTGAGCCACTTTCCCAGCTGCCAGACCATGAAAGAGAAGCTCTCTACCAGTGCGTTCCCGAGCGCACAGTTGGCTGATAAAATAGGTATGCTTGCCGCTGACTTTCGACGCCGATTTGCTGACTTTGAAGCACAAAAAAGCAGGTTGGAACTGCTCGGTAACCCATTTGCTGTTGACGTGGAAAGCTCACCACCAAACCTCCAAATGGAGTTGATTGACCTCCAATGCAATGATGCACTGAGGGCAAAATATGCGGCAGTGGGTGCTGCGGAGTTCGCCCGTTTCCTCCCCGACACAATGCCCCAGCTGCGCATCCAGGCTGCTCAAACGTTGTCTATGTTTGGCAGCACATACCTGTGTGAACAAATGTTTTCTTTGATGAACTTGAACAAAACATCACACAGAAGTCGACTTACTGCTGAACACCTCCACTCAATTCTGAGGATTTCCTCAGCTCAGAGCCTTACCCCGAACATTGATGAACTTGTGGAAAAGATGGGACACCACCAAGTATCACCCTCAACCTCAAACAAGTGAACATTACTGTGCAATCACATATTTAGAGTTTTTACTCAGTTCAAGTTTAAAAGTTAAAGTTTAATATTTGTTTTCACTGCATGTTACTTCTCCTTAAACAAAGTGTTGTTTTTGATTAATAGATTTTTGCACTTTATTTTATTGTATTTCAATCCAATTATATTTTAAAAATATTTCAGTTGAGTGGATGATAGAAAATTGCTATTATTGTTTTTTTCTTTGAAGTAAATTTAGCCCACTTTTGCTAAAATAGAAAATATAGGCTACTGATGGTGCCTTGAATACCGGTTTCTTTCATTTAATGTTCATGTTATGGGGATTTTTATATAAAGGAAATTTGTCTTTTGTGTCTGTTGAAAATTAAAGATTACTGACAGAGCCATAAGAAAATATTGCTTTATTTATCTGATCATATTGGAATATATTTGTTAGGTTTTCAGTAGGTTCAATTAGGTTCACTAGACTATATGCGTCATTTAAAAAATGTTCAATGAACATTCGAACAGTCCGGCCCTCGGCTTGTAGCTAAATTTTTTATTTGGCCCTCCGTCCATTTGACTTTGACACCCCTGCTGTAGAGAGTCTCTAAAAAGTTGAGTAGATGCTGGGTGTTGTATTGGCCCTATAAGGGGGATATGGGTTAGGACACCATGCTCCGAAATAGCAGCACACATGGTGATATTTCCTCCCTGTTGGCCTGGCAAATCCACAGTAGCTCTGTGACCGATGATATTCCGACCCCGTCTTCTGCATGTGGGAGGGTTAACTTGATTCCAACTCCATTATACGCTATATCCCAGAACACACAGTTGAATTTGTTTTGGTAAAGAAGAGTGACATAACATGTACATATATTGCATGTTCCTTCCACAGCAATGAAAATGTGTGCAGTTTATGCTTACTGTACTATGTATCTCTATAAAATGTTGCTGTAAAGTAGTTATATAGATATATGTTTTACCTGTACATACTGGGAACGTAGCTCCTTAACTCTGTCCTCATTCCTTTGGAATGGTACACGGTACAGCTGTTTCATACTCATCTGGTTTCTATGCAGCACCCTGTCGATGGTTGAGATACTAACCGTATGGATGTTTTCAAAGACATCGTTGTCTTCTATAATGGTCCTTTGTATTTCCCTGAGTCTCATGGCATTGTTTGCTAGGACCATGGTGCAAATAGCCTCCTCCTGTTGAGGTGTGAAAAGGCGTCCTCTGCCACCGGTTTGAGGTAATCTTGCAGTCCTATGTGGGGAAAATATACAAAAACTATGCGAACACACATTTTACTGTAAAACATACAGGTGGGTGCATGTAAGGTGCAGTATGTATCTGTATAGAGTATATTTCTGTATGCTGTGAAATACAAGTGGACTACTGTAATATGAAGCCTTGTAGGAAGTATACAGTATACTGCTTATATACAGTAACAGTGCACTGTACATTGGTGGACATACCTGTTCTCTCTTCAAAACGTTTGAACTATTGAGGACACGGTTGATCTCCTAATATTCGACTGCACCCTTCGACCCGCCTCAGCCATTGTAAGGCCATGATTGACAACATGGTCTACAATAGTGGCCCTTATGTCATCAGATATGCGCCTAAATCAAATCAAATTTATTAATATAGCCCTTCGTACATCAGCTGATATCTCAAAGTGCTGTACAGAAACCCAGCCTAAAACCCCAAACAGCAAGCAATGCAGCTGTAGAAGCACGGTGGCTAGGAAAAAATCCCTAGAAAGGCCAAAACCTAGGAAGAAACCTAGAGAGGAACCAGGCTACGAGGGATGGCCAGTCCTCTTCTGGCTGTGCCGGGTAGAGAGGAACCAGGCTATGAGGGGTGGCCAGTCCTCTTC